>NW_028137334.1:2626190-2741190 GCF_965140915.1 Aythya marila | reverse complement strand
CGCGGGGTCCCCCCTCCTTCGCCTTCCGAGCCTCCGGGACCCACGCGAGCAGCCGGGGACGCCCCCGGACGGACGCCTTCGGCCGCCGGCGGACCGCCCGCCGGCTTCTGGCCGCTCCCTCTCTCCACAGCTCTGAGCTCGCGGCTCGCTGCTGCTTCTCCGGCGACTCGCACGCGCGAGACCGCTTCTCGCTCGCCGGCGGGGAGGGTAGCTGGCTCGGCAAACCGCTGGCGGCTACCGCTCCGCACAACCCACGCCCGAGCCGACGCCACCGCCGACGCCGCGCGCCCCCTTCTCGCGCGCCGGCTCCCCAAGCCCCAAGCGCTCGCTCGGCACCGCTGGCGGAGCAGAGTCCTCACTCTCTCCTATAGACGGACAGAAAAGTCATTGCCTCACAAGCGCCGCACGTCCTTTTCCAGCCTACCGCGGCGAGGCAGCCGAGCGCAACCGACTTTTACCTCGACCTAACTGGAGGCACAGAGAAACAGCGACGCCTACCACCCCTTCCGAGCCGTGGCACGACCTGCTAGTCTACCTCCAGCCCCACGGCGGCCTTCCAAGTCCCGTCGGACACGCGGTAGACCTGGCCGCCGTTCCCTCCGCCCGACCGGCGGCTATTTCCTCCGCGCGGGTAGACCTGGCAACCTCAGGGGGACCCGCCGGCCGGGAACCGACGGCGCCGGCCCGCCTTCCTTCGCTTTTCCCACGGGCCCTTCCGGCACTTTTCCAGCCTTTTCGGGCTTTTTCGCACCTTTCCGGGAATTTCCGACGCTTTCCGCGCCATCGGACCCGCTCGGGAACCGCTCGACCGACCCGCGGACGTGCGCCTTCGCAAACGCGCGCGCGCGCGCGCTCCCGTCGCTGCCGGGCAGACCCCGGCGCCGTTCTCGCGGACGGACCTGCAGCGACCCCTACAGGTCGCCGCCGGCTAAGCAAACATGGCGACCGCGGCAGGGTAGACCTGGCGGCCGCAGGAAGCTACGGGGAGACCAGGCGGCCGCGGGACGACGCGGGGACACCAGGCGGCCGCGGCAGGATCGGCAGACGAGGCGACGGGGGGATGCGGTAGACCTGGCAACCTCGGCGGGACGCGGGGAGACCTGGCGGCCGCAGGAGGGCACCGGGACACCTGGCGGCCGCAGGACGACACGGGGACACGTGGCGGCAACGGGGGGCACACGGTAGACCTGGCAACCTCAGGGGGACACGGGGAGACCCGCCGGCCGGGAACCGACAGCGCCGGCCCGCCTTCCTTCGCTTTTCCAACGGGCCCTTCCGGCACTTTTCGCACCTTTCCGGGAATTTCCGACGCTTTCCTCGCCATCGGACCCGCTCGGGAACCGCTCGACCGACCCGCGGACGGGAGCCCTCGCAAACGCGCTCGCGCCCGCGCGCCCGTCGCTGCCGGGCAGACCCCGACGCCGTTCTCGCGGACGGACCTGCAGCGACCCCTACAGGTCGCCGCCGGCTAAGCAAACATGGCGACCGCGCCCGGGTAGACCTGGCGGCTGCTGTCCGCAGCGCTTAGACGAGGCGCCCGCGGCGCCCCGAGGCGGGGAACACCTGCCGGCCGGGAACCAACCCCGCCGTCCTTTCCCTAGCAGGGCTCTGCCTTGCCTTGCTCGGCTTTCATCCGCATTGCTCTGCTCTCCTGTGCCGTGCTGGGCTCCTCTCGGAGACCGTCCCGCGGCTTTTGATGCCGAGTCGATCGCTATAATTACGAACGCATAAACCGTCAGACACAGAACTTGGCCTCCCCGCAGCCCAGCGACCGTTCCCTCGGAACTGGCACGAGGGGGCAGCAGGCCTGCACACCCAGCACGGTCTTTTCTGGGAGTAACAACATGATTCCCACAACTACGCTGGAAGAAAGGCAACAATAAAGAAATAAACAGCTAAAGCAAGGCATGGTTCTTGCCCAACGTCACGGTGGACCAGGAGATGTGAAGGAGGCTGGGGAGAGGGCGATCAGGGTACAGCCACTGTCCAAGTCTGGCTGCTACCTGCACACAACATGAGGGCCCTCCGGTCTCCCCCCAACAGGCACTTGGAACCCAAAGGAGGGCTGGCCACCAGCTCGCTACGTTTGCTTTGCTTCTCTCTGTTTTGCCTTGCTCCGCTTTGCTTTGCTCTTGCTGGCACGGTTTTGCTTTTCCATACCTCCTTTCCTCTGCTGTTCTTGCCCCAGCTTTGCCTCAGATTGCTTTGCTTTTGCTTTCCTGAAAATGCTTTGCTTTTCCTTGTGCTACGTTCCTTTGCTCTGCTTTTCCTTGCTCTGCTTTCCCTTCCCTGGCCATGTTTTCCTTGGTTTACCTTTGCTTTACAGACCTGGCACTGCTTTGCTTTTCCTACCCGTGCTGTGCTTTGCCTTGCCTCAAACTGCCTTGCTTTCCTTTGTTTGCTTTGTCTTCCCTGGTTATGCTTTGCTTTTCCTTTTGCTACTTTCCTTTGCTCAGCTTTGCCTTCCTTGGCCGTGCTTTGTATTGCTTTATTGGGCCATGCTTGCCTTTTTTTACCTTTGCCTTGCTCTCTTTTGCCTCACCTGCTCCTGCTCTCACTTCCATTTTTTGGTCATGCTTCCATTTGTTTTGCTTTACTTTGTATTCCTGGCATTGCTTTGCTTTTCCTTCTCTGCTCTGCTTAGCTTCTCTTAAGCCTGCTCTGATTTGCCTTACCTCAAACTTTTTCGCTTTGTTGTGCTTTTTATTGCTTTTTTTTTTTTTTTTCTTTAAATTTATTTATATATTGTCACTTCTTTAAAAATCCTGGCACTGCTTTGCTTTTCCTGGCGCTACTTTCCTTTGCTCAGCTTTGCCTTCCCTCGCCGTGCTTTGTTTTGCTTTATAGGGCCGTGCTTGCCTTTGTTTAGCTTCGCTCTGCTCTGCCTCGCCTTGCTATGTTTTGCCTTTTCTGGACATGCTTTGCATCTATTTTTTTTTATTATTATTTTTATTTATTTATTTATTTATTTATTTTTCTTTAAATGTTCATTACATTCTTTTGTTTTCCTTTTGGACCTATCTGATGTGTTTTTACAGGCCGTGCTTTCCTTTTCCAGGCCCTGGTTGTCACTGCTTTTCCCTATGCCTAGCAGGGCTTTTCCTTAGCAGGGTTTTACTCTGTCTTGCTCCGCTTTTATCCGCATTGCTCTGCTCTCCTGTGCCGTGCTAGGCTTCTTTTGGAGACCGTCTCACTGATTTTGCTGCTGAGTCGGTTGGTAAATTTCTGAACGCATAAACCGTCAGACACAGAACTTGGCCTCCCCGCAGCCCAGCCACTGTCCCCTCGGACCCAGCGCGTGGGGGCACTAGGCCTGGCCACCCAACATGGTCCATACTTTGTCCCTAGCCATGCGGCGAGCTGCCAGGTGGGCCACACTGCTAGTTGTGTGTGTGAGGTTCTCAGAGACAGTAAGTAACTACATGATTCCCACAACTACGCTGGAAGAAATCCACAACAAACAACAACAAAATGTATATAGATATATATAAAACCAGCTAAAGCAAGACATGGTTCTTGCCGGCTGTCACAGTGGACTAGGAGCTGTGAAGAAGGCTGAGGAGTGGGCGATCAGGGTCCAGCCACTGTCCAAGTCTGGCTGCCACCTGTACACAACATGAGGGCCCTCCGGTCTCCCCCCCACAGACACTTGGAACCCAAAGGAGGGCTGGCCGCCAGCTCGCTACGTTTGCTTTGCTTCTCTTTGTTTTGCCTTGCTCCGCTTTGCTTTGCTCTTGCTGGCACAGTTTTGCTTTTCCATACCTCCTTTCCTCTGCTGTTCTTGCCCTGGCTTTGCTTTGCTTTGCCTCAGATTCCTTTGCTGTTTCTTTCCTGGCAATGCTTTGCTTTTCCTTGTGCTACGTTCCCTTGCTCTGCTTTGACTTGCTCTGCTTTCCCTTCCCTGGCCATGCTTTCCTTGGTTTAGCTTTGCTTTATAGACCTGGCACTGCTTTGCTTTTCATACCCGTGCTGTGCTTTGCCTCGCCTCAAACTGCCTTGCTTTCCTTTGTTTGCTTTGTCTTCCCTGGTTATGCTTTGTTTTTCCTGGTGCTACTTTCCTTTGCTCAGCTTTGCCTTCCCTGGCCGTGCTTTGTATTGCTTTACGGGGCCATGCTTGCCTTTTTTTACCTTTGCTTTGCTCTCTTTTGCCTCACCTGCTCCTGCTCTCATTTCCATTTTCCGGCCATACTTACCTTTGTTTTGCTTTACTTTGTATTCCTGGCACTGCTTTGCTTTTCCTTTTGCTACTTTCTTTTGTTCTGCTTTGCCTTGCCTGGCCATGCTTTCCTTTGCCTTGCTTTGTATTCCTGGCATTGCTTTGCTTTTCCTTCTCTGTTCTGCTTAGCTTCTCTTAACCCTGCTCTGATTTGCCTTACCTCGAACTTTTTCGCTTTGTTGTGCTTTTTATTGCTGATTTTTTTGTTTGTTTGTTTGTTTGTTTGTTTGTTTGTTTTATTTATTTATTTATTTATTTTCACTTCTTTCTCTTTCCTGGCACTGCTTTGCTTTTCCTGGTGCTACTTTCCTTTGCTCAGCTTTGCCTTCCCTGGCCGTGCTTTGTTTTGCTTTATAGGGCCATGCTTGCCTTTGTTTAGCTTCGCTCTGCTCTGCCTCGCCTTGCTATGTTTTGCCTTTTCTGGACATGCTTTGCATCTATTTCTTTTATTATCATTATTATTTATTTATTTATTTATTTTTCTTTAAATGTTCATTACATTCTTTTGTTTTCCTTTTGGACCTATCTGATGTGTTTTTACAGGCCGTGCTTTCCTTTTCCAGGCCCTGGTTGTCACTGCTTTTCCCTATGCCTAGCAGGGCTTTTCCTTAGCAGGGTTTTACTCTGTCTTGCTCCGCTTTTATCCGCATTGCTCTGCTCTCCTGTGCCGTGCTAGGCTTCTTTTGGAGACCGTCTCACTGATTTTGCTGCTGAGTCGGTTGGTAAATTTCTGAACGCATAAACCGTCAGACACAGAACTTGGCCTCCCCGCAGCCCAGCCACTGTCCCCTCGGACCCAGCGCGTGGGGGCACTAGGCCTGGCCACCCAACATGGTCCATACTTTGTCCCTAGCCATGCGGCGAGCTGCCAGGTGGGCCACACTGCTAGTTGTGTGTGTGAGGTTCTCAGAGACAGTAAGTAACTACATGATTCCCACAACTACGCTGGAAGAAATCCACAACAAACAACAACAAAATGTATATAGATATATATAAAACCAGCTAAAGCAAGACATGGTTCTTGCCGGCTGTCACAGTGGACTAGGAGCTGTGAAGAAGGCTGAGGAGTGGGCGATCAGGGTACAACCGCTGTCCAAGTCTGGCTGCCACCTGCACACAAAATGGAGCCCTCCGATCTCTCCCCCACAGACACTTGGAACCCAAAGGAGGGCTGGCTGCCAGCTCGCTACATTCACTCTGCTTCTCTTTGTTTTGCCTTGGTCTGCTTTGCTTTGCTCTTGCTGGCACAGTTTTGCTTTTCCATACCTCCTTTCCTCTGCTGTTCTTGCCCCAGCTTTGCCTCACGTTGTTTTGCTTTTGCTTTCCTTAAAATGCTTTGCTTTTCCTTGTGCTACGTTCCTTTGCTCTGCTTTTCCTTGCTCTGCTTTCCCTTCCCTGGCCATGTTTTCCTTGGTTTACCTTTGCTTTACAGACCTGGCACTGCTCTGCTTTTCCTACCCGTGCTGTGCTTTGCCTTGCCTCAAACTGCCTTGCTTTCCTTTTTTTGCTTTGTCTTCCCTGGTTATGCTTTGCTTTTCCTTTTGCTACTTTCCTTTGTTCAGCTTTGCCTTCCTTGGCCGTGCTTTGTATTGCTTTATTGGGCCATGCTTGCCTTTTTTTACCTTTGCCTTGCTCTCTTTTGCCTCACCTGCTCCTGCTCTCACTTCCATTTTTTGGTCATGCTTCCATTTGTTTTGCTTTACTTTGTATTCCTGGCATTGCTTTGCTTTTCCTTCTCTGCTCTGCTTAGCTTCTCTTAACCCTGCTCTGATTTGCCTTACCTCAAACTTTTTCGCTTTGTTGTGCTTTTTATTGCTTTTTTTTTTTTTTTTTTTAATTTATTTATATATTGTCACTTCTTTAAAAATCCTGGCACTGCTTTGCTTTTCCTGGCGCTACTTTCCTTTGCTCAGCTTTGCCTTCCCTGGCCGTGCTTTGTTTTGCTTTATAGGGCCATGCTTGCCTTTGTTTAGCTTCGCTCTGCTCTGCCTCGCCTTGCTATGCTATGCCTTTCCTGGTCATGCTTTGCATTTTTTTATTCTTATTATTTTTTTTATTTATTTGATGTTCATTCCATGCTTTATGTTTTCCTTTTGTATCTTTTTCTTGTGTTTTCTCTGGCCGTGCTTTGCTTTTCCAGGCCTTGCTTGTCATTGATTTTCCTTATGCCGCTAGGTCTTTTCCCTAGCAGGGCTTTGCTTTGTCTCGCTCAGCTTTCATCCGCATTGCCCTCCTCTCCTGTGCCGTGCTAGGCTTCTTTTGGAGACCGTCTCACTGATTTTGCTGCTGAGTCGAATGGTAAATTTCTGAACGCATAAACCGTCAGACACAGAACTTGGCCTCCCCGCAGCCCAGCCACTGTCCCCTCGGAACTGGAGGCCGGGTGCAGCAGGCCTGGCCGCCCGACATGGTCCATTCTTTGTCCCTAGTCATGCGGCGAGCCGCCAGGGGACCCCTAACTGCTACTCGTGTGGTGATAGTGTTCAGTGAGAATTTCAACGAGAATAAGTAACTACATGATTCCCACAACTACGCTGGAAGAAATCCACAACAAACAACAACAAAATGTATATAGATATATATAAAACCAGCTAAAGCAAGACATGGTTCTTGCCGGCTGTCACAGTGGACTAGGAGCTGTGAAGAAGGCTGAGGAGTGGGCGATCAGGGTCCAGCCACTGTCCAAGTCTGGCTGCCACCTGTACACAACATGAGGGCCCTCCGGTCTCCCCCCCACAGACACTTGGAACCCAAAGGAGGGCTGGCCGCCAGCTCGCTACGTTTGCTTTGCTTCTCTTTGTTTTGCCTTGCTCCGCTTTGCTTTGCTCTTGCTGGCACAGTTTTGCTTTTCCATACCTCCTTTCCTCTGCTGTTCTTGCCCTGGCTTTGCTTTGCTTTGCCTCAGATTCCTTTGCTGTTTCTTTCCTGGCAATGCTTTGCTTTTCCTTGTGCTACGTTCCCTTGCTCTGCTTTGACTTGCTCTGCTTTCCCTTCCCTGGCCATGCTTTCCTTGGTTTAGCTTTGCTTTATAGACCTGGCACTGCTTTGCTTTTCATACCCGTGCTGTGCTTTGCCTCGCCTCAAACTGCCTTGCTTTCCTTTGTTTGCTTTGTCTTCCCTGGTTATGCTTTGTTTTTCCTGGTGCTACTTTCCTTTGCTCAGCTTTGCCTTCCCTGGCCGTGCTTTGTATTGCTTTACGGGGCCATGCTTGCCTTTTTTTACCTTTGCCTTGCTCTCTTTTGCCTCACCTGCTCCTGCTCTCATTTCCATTTTCCGGCCATACTTACCTTTGTTTTGCTTTACTTTGTATTCCTGGCACTGCTTTGCTTTTCCTTTTGCTACTTTCTTTTGTTCTGCTTTGCCTTGCCTGGCCATGCTTTCCTTTGCCTTGCTTTGTATTCCTGGCATTGCTTTGCTTTTCCTTCTCTGTTCTGCTTAGCTTCTCTTAACCCTGCTCTGATTTGCCTTACCTCGAACTTTTTCGCTTTGTTGTGCTTTTTATTGCTGATTTTTTTGTTTGTTTGTTTGTTTGTTTGTTTGTTTGTTTTATTTATTTATTTATTTATTTTCACTTCTTTCTCTTTCCTGGCACTGCTTTGCTTTTCCTGGTGCTACTTTCCTTTGCTCAGCTTTGCCTTCCCTGGCCGTGCTTTGTTTTGCTTTATAGGGCCATGCTTGCCTTTGTTTAGCTTCGCTCTGCTCTGCCTCGCCTTGCTATGTTTTGCCTTTTCTGGACATGCTTTGCATCTATTTCTTTTATTATCATTATTATTTATTTATTTATTTATTTTTCTTTAAATGTTCATTACATTCTTTTGTTTTCCTTTTGGACCTATCTGATGTGTTTTTACAGGCCGTGCTTTCCTTTTCCAGGCCCTGGTTGTCACTGCTTTTCCCTATGCCTAGCAGGGCTTTTCCTTAGCAGGGTTTTACTCTGTCTTGCTCCGCTTTTATCCGCATTGCTCTGCTCTCCTGTGCCGTGCTAGGCTTCTTTTGGAGACCGTCTCACTGATTTTGCTGCTGAGTCGGTTGGTAAATTTCTGAACGCATAAACCGTCAGACACAGAACTTGGCCTCCCCGCAGCCCAGCCACTGTCCCCTCGGAACTGGAGGCCGGGTGCAGCAGGCCTGGCCGCCCGACATGGTCCATTCTTTGTCCCTAGTCATGCGGCGAGCCGCCAGGGGACCCCTAACTGCTACTCGTGTGGTGATAGTGTTCAGTGAGAATTTCAACGAGAATAAGTAACTACATGATTCCCACAACTACGCTGGAAGAAATCCACAACAAACAACAACAAAATGTATATAGATATATATAAAACCAGCTAAAGCAAGACATGGTTCTTGCCGGCTGTCACAGTGGACTAGGAGCTGTGAAGAAGGCTGAGGAGTGGGCGATCAGGGTCCAGCCACTGTCCAAGTCTGGCTGCCACCTGTACACAACATGAGGGCCCTCCGGTCTCCCCCCCACAGACACTTGGAACCCAAAGGAGGGCTGGCCGCCAGCTCGCTACGTTTGCTTTGCTTCTCTTTGTTTTGCCTTGCTCCGCTTTGCTTTGCTCTTGCTGGCACAGTTTTGCTTTTCCATACCTCCTTTCCTCTGCTGTTCTTGCCCTGGCTTTGCTTTGCTTTGCCTCAGATTCCTTTGCTGTTTCTTTCCTGGCAATGCTTTGCTTTTCCTTGTGCTACGTTCCCTTGCTCTGCTTTGACTTGCTCTGCTTTCCCTTCCCTGGCCATGCTTTCCTTGGTTTAGCTTTGCTTTATAGACCTGGCACTGCTTTGCTTTTCATACCCGTGCTGTGCTTTGCCTCGCCTCAAACTGCCTTGCTTTCCTTTGTTTGCTTTGTCTTCCCTGGTTATGCTTTGTTTTTCCTGGTGCTACTTTCCTTTGCTCAGCTTTGCCTTCCCTGGCCGTGCTTTGTATTGCTTTACGGGGCCATGCTTGCCTTTTTTTACCTTTGCTTTGCTCTCTTTTGCCTCACCTGCTCCTGCTCTCATTTCCATTTTCCGGCCATACTTACCTTTGTTTTGCTTTACTTTGTATTCCTGGCACTGCTTTGCTTTTCCTTTTGCTACTTTCTTTTGTTCTGCTTTGCCTTGCCTGGCCATGCTTTCCTTTGCCTTGCTTTGTATTCCTGGCATTGCTTTGCTTTTCCTTCTCTGTTCTGCTTAGCTTCTCTTAACCCTGCTCTGATTTGCCTTACCTCGAACTTTTTCGCTTTGTTGTGCTTTTTATTGCTGATTTTTTTGTTTGTTTGTTTGTTTGTTTGTTTGTTTGTTTTATTTATTTATTTATTTATTTTCACTTCTTTCTCTTTCCTGGCACTGCTTTGCTTTTCCTGGTGCTACTTTCCTTTGCTCAGCTTTGCCTTCCCTGGCCGTGCTTTGTTTTGCTTTATAGGGCCATGCTTGCCTTTGTTTAGCTTCGCTCTGCTCTGCCTCGCCTTGCTATGTTTTGCCTTTTCTGGACATGCTTTGCATCTATTTCTTTTATTATCATTATTATTTATTTATTTATTTATTTTTCTTTAAATGTTCATTACATTCTTTTGTTTTCCTTTTGGACCTATCTGATGTGTTTTTACAGGCCGTGCTTTCCTTTTCCAGGCCCTGGTTGTCACTGCTTTTCCCTATGCCTAGCAGGGCTTTTCCTTAGCAGGGTTTTACTCTGTCTTGCTCCGCTTTTATCCGCATTGCTCTGCTCTCCTGTGCCGTGCTAGGCTTCTTTTGGAGACCGTCTCACTGATTTTGCTGCTGAGTCGGTTGGTAAATTTCTGAACGCGTAAACCGTCAGACACAGAACTTGGCCTCCCCGCAGCCCAGCCACTGTCCCCTCGGACCCAGCGCGTGGGGGCACTAGGCCTGGCCACCCAACATGGTCCATACTTTGTCCCTAGCCATGCGGCGAGCTGCCAGGTGGGCCACACTGCTAGTTGTGTGTGTGAGGTTCTCAGAGACAGTAAGTAACTACATGATTCCCACAACTACGCTGGAAGAAATCCACAACAAACAACAACAAAATGTATATAGATATATATAAAACCAGCTAAAGCAAGACATGGTTCTTGCCGGCTGTCACAGTGGACTAGGAGCTGTGAAGAAGGCTGAGGAGTGGGCGATCAGGGTACAACCACTGTCCAAGTCTGGCTGCCACCTGCACACAAAATGGAGCCCTCCGATCTCTCCCCCACAGACACTTGGAACCCAAAGGAGGGCTGGCTGCCAGCTCGCTACATTCACTCTGCTTCTCTTTGTTTTGCCTTGGTCTGCTTTGCTTTGCTCTTGCTGGCACAGTTTTGCTTTTCCATACCTCCTTTCCTCTGCTGTTCTTGCCCCAGCTTTGCCTCACGTTGTTTTGCTTTTGCTTTCCTTAAAATGCTTTGCTTTTCCTTGTGCTACGTTCCTTTGCTCTGCTTTTCCTTGCTCTGCTTTCCCTTCCCTGGCCATGTTTTCCTTGGTTTACCTTTGCTTTACAGACCTGGCACTGCTCTGCTTTTCCTACCCGTGCTGTGCTTTGCCTTGCCTCAAACTGCCTTGCTTTCCTTTTTTTGCTTTGTCTTCCCTGGTTATGCTTTGCTTTTCCTTTTGCTACTTTCCTTTGTTCAGCTTTGCCTTCCTTGGCCGTGCTTTGTATTGCTTTATTGGGCCATGCTTGCCTTTTTTTACCTTTGCCTTGCTCTCTTTTGCCTCACCTGCTCCTGCTCTCACTTCCATTTTTTGGTCATGCTTCCATTTGTTTTGCTTTACTTTGTATTCCTGGCATTGCTTTGCTTTTCCTTCTCTGCTCTGCTTAGCTTCTCTTAACCCTGCTCTGATTTGCCTTACCTCAAACTTTTTCGCTTTGTTGTGCTTTTTATTGCCTTTTTTTTTTTTTTTTTTAATTTATTTATATATTGTCACTTCTTTAAAAATCCTGGCACTGCTTTGCTTTTCCTGGCGCTACTTTCCTTTGCTCAGCTTTGCCTTCCCTGGCCGTGCTTTGTTTTGCTTTATAGGGCCATGCTTGCCTTTGTTTAGCTTCGCTCTGCTCTGCCTCGCCTTGCTATGCTATGCCTTTCCTGGTCATGCTTTGCATTTTTTTATTCTTATTATTTTTTTTATTTATTTGATGTTCATTCCATGCTTTATGTTTTCCTTTTGTATCTTTTTCTTGTGTTTTCTCTGGCCGTGCTTTGCTTTTCCAGGCCTTGCTTGTCATTGATTTTCCTTATGCCGCTAGGTCTTTTCCCTAGCAGGGCTTTGCTTTGTCTCGCTCAGCTTTCATCCGCATTGCCCTCCTCTCCTGTGCCGTGCTAGGCTTCTTTTGGAGACCGTCTCACTGATTTTGCTGCTGAGTCGAATGGTAAATTTCTGAACGCATAAACCGTCAGACACAGAACTTGGCCTCCCCGCAGCCCAGCCACTGTCCCCTCGGAACTGGAGGCCGGGTGCAGCAGGCCTGGCCGCCCGACATGGTCCATTCTTTGTCCCTAGTCATGCGGCGAGCCGCCAGGGGACCCCTAACTGCTACTCGTGTGGTGATAGTGTTCAGTGAGAATTTCAACGAGAATAAGTAACTACATGATTCCCACAACTACGCTGGAAGAAATCCACAACAAACAACAACAAAATGTATATAGATATATAAAACCAGCTAAAGCAAGACATGGTTCTTGCCGGCTGTCACAGTGGACTAGGAGCTGTGAAGAAGGCTGAGGAGTGGGCGATCAGGGTACGGCCACTGTCCAAGTCTGGCTGCCATCTGTACACAACATGGAGGCCCTCCGGTCTCCCCCCCACAGACACTTGGAACCCAAAGGAGGGCTGGCCGCCAGCTCGCTACGTTTGCTTTGCTTCTCTTTGTTTTGCCTTGCTCCGCTTTGCTTTGCTCTTGCTGGCACAGTTTTGCTTTTCCATACCTCCTTTCCTCTGCTGTTCTTGCCCCGGCTTTGCCTCAGAGTGTTTCGCTCTTTCTCTCCTGGAAATACTTTGCATTTCCTTGTGCTACTTTCCTTTGCTTTGCTTTTCTTTGCTCTGCTTTCCCTTCCCTGGCCATGCTTTCCTTTGCTTTATCAGGCCATGCTTTCCTTGGTTTAGCTTTGCTTTATAGACCTGGCACTGCTTTGCTTTTCATACCCGTGCTGTGCTTTGCCTTGCCTTGCCTCAAACTGCTTTGCTTTCCTTTGTTTGCTTTGTCTTCCCTGGTTATGCTTTGCTTTTCCTGGTGCTACTTTCCTTTGCTCAGCTTTGCCTTCCCTGGCCGTGCTTTGTATTGCTTTACGGGGCCATGCTTGCCTTTTTTTACCTTTGCCTTGCTCTCTTTTGCCTCACCTGCTCCTGCTCTCATTTCCATTTTCCAGCCATGCTTACCTTTGTTTTGTTTTACTTTGTATTCCTGGCACTGCTTTTCTTTTCCTTCTCTGCTCTGCTTAGCTTCTCTTAACCCTGCTCTGATTTGCCTTAACTACATGATTCCCACAACTATGGTGGAAGAAATCCACAACAAACAACAACAAAATGTAAATACATATATAAAACCTGCTAAAGCAAGACATGGTTCTTGCCGGCTGTCACAGTGGACTAGGAGCTGTGTAGAAGGCTGAGGAGGGGGCGATCAGGGTCCAGCCACTGTCCAAGTCTGGCTGCCATCTGTACACAAAATGGAGCCCTCCGGTCTCCCCCCAACAGGCACCTGGAACCCAAAGGAGGGCTGGCCACCAGCTCGCTACGTTTGCTTTGCTTCACTTTGTTTTGCCTTGCTCCGCTTTGCTTTGCTCTTGCTGGCACAGTTTTGCTTTTCCCTACCTCCTTTCCTCTGCTGTTCTTGCCCCAGCTTTGCCTCAGATTGCTTTGCTTTTGCTTTCCTGAAAATGCTTTGCTTTTCCTTGTGCTACCTTCCTTTGTTCTGCTTTGCCTTGCCTGGCCATGCTTTCCTTTGCTCTGCTTTGATTTGCTTTGCCTTTCATCTTTTATTATTTTTTATTATTATTATTATTATTATTTTCATGTTCCTTGCATGATTTGTTTTCATTTTGGACCTGTCTGATGTGTTTTTACAGGCCGTGCTTTCCTTTTCCAGGCCCTGGTTGTCACTGCTTTTCCCTATGCCTAGCAGGGCTTTTCCTTGTCTCGCTCCGCTTTCATCCACATTGCCCTCCTCTCCTGTGCTGTGCTTGGCTTCTTTTGGAGACCGTCTCACTGATTTTGCTGCTGAGTCGGTTGGTAAATTTCTGAACGCATAAACCGTCAGACACAGAACTTGGCCTCCCCGCAGCCCAGCCACTGTCCCCTCGGACCCAGCGCATGGGGGCAGCAGGCCTGGCCGCCCCATATGGTCCATACTTTGTCCCTAGCCATGCGGCGAGCTGGCTTGGGTGGGCCACACTGCTAGTTGTGTGTGTGAGGTTCTCAAAGACAGTAAGGAACTACATGATTCCACAACTACGGTGGAAGAAATCCACAACAAACAACAACAAAATGTATATAGATATATAAAACCAGCTAAAGCAAGACATGGTTCTTGCCGGCTGTCACAGTGGACTAGGAGCTGTGAAGAAGGCTGAGGAGTGGGCGATCAGGGTCCAGCCACTGTCCAAGTCTGGCTGCCACCTGTACACAACATGGAGCCCTCTGGTGTCCCCCCCACAGACACCTGGAACCCAAAGGAGGGCTGGCCACCAGCTCGCTACGTTTGCTTTGCTTCACTTTGTTTTGCCTTGCTCCGCTTTGCTTTGCTCTTGCTGGCACAGTTTTGCTTTTCCATACCTCCTTTCCTCTGCTGTTCTTGCCCCGGCTTTGCTTTGCCTCAGATTCTTTTGCTGTTTCTTTCCTGGCAATGCTTTGCATTTCCTTGTGCAAAGGAAATGCTTTCCTACGTTCCCTTGCTCTGCTTTGACTTGCTCAGCTTTCCCTTCCCTGGCCATGCTTTCCTTGGTTTAGCTTTGCTTTATAGACCTGGCACTGCTTTGCTTTTCCTACCCGTGCTGTGCTTTGCCTTGCCTCGCCTCAAACTGCTTTGCTTTCCTTTGTTTGCTTTATCTTTCCTAGTTATGGTTTGCTTTTCCTGGTGCTACTTTCCTTTGCTCAGCTTTGCCTTCCCTGGCCGTGCTTTGTTTTGTTTTATCAGGCCATGCTTCCCTTGGTTTGGCTTTGGTTTATAGACCTGGCACAAGTCTGTTAACTGGCCTTGCTCTCACCTGCAGGTACATTTATATCCATTCACCGCAAATCTTTGGACCCAGCCACACAGCCAGTTTTTAACCCAATGAAACGTAATTCTTTCCAGGCCTTAAGCAGCCAGATCCTCTGGAAGAATGCTGTGGGAAATGGTTTCAAAAGCCTTATTGAAGTTTAGGTAGACCACATCCACAGCCTTTCCCTTGTCCACTGAGCACATCACCTTCTCATAGATTTAGATCTGATTTGTCAAGCAGGTCCTGCTTTGATAAACTCAACTGGGCTTATCAAAGGGCCTGATTAGCTGGTTGTCCTGTTGTGTGATGGTACTCAAGATAATCTGCTCCATGAGTTTCCCTGGCTCAGAGGTCAGACTGACAGGCCTGTAGTTCTCGGATCATCCTTCTGTCTCTTCTTGTAGATATCCATCATATTTGCTAGTTGACAGTTGACAGGGACCTCCCCTGATAGCCAGGACTGCTGAAAAATGATGGAAAATGGCTTGGTGAGTACTTCAGCCAGCTCCCTCAGTACCAATGGGTGGATCCCATCTAGCCCCCTATACTTCTGCATATCTGGGTGGAGTAGCAGTTCTCTAACCATTTCCTCATGGATTATGAGAGCTTCATTCTGTTCGAGGTCCTTATCTACCAGCTCAGGGGCAGAGTATCAGGGTAACAACTGGTCTTGCTGCAAAACACTGAGGTAAAGAATGCACTGAGTACCTCAGCCTTTTCATCATCTCTTTTAATTCAAATGAACAAACAAACAAAAACCATTTTTATTGTCTTTAACGGTAATAGACATATTGAGCTCCAGCTGGGTTTTGGCCATTCTAATTTTTTTTCTTTGCCCAGCCTAACAACATTTAGGACTCCAGAGAAAATGATAGGGCTTCAGAGAAAATGACAGCATACATGAGAAGCACAGAAAAAGTGGAACTGGGCAACCTTCCATCCTCTACCCTTCTGTGAGCCTGTTCTGCAGCTTCATTCAACTAGTTACTCCTCTACTGTTCACACTCTCCTACAACTGCTGATACTGTTATCTTGTGAGAGCACAATTAGAATGAGACATCTCCCTGCAGATATTAACAGCTGACAGAATGTGGCATCTGTCCAGAGGAACCTTGAGAACTGCAGGATTTTCCCTATACAAACTTCTTGACATTGAGAAGGAGAAGAGCCCAGTCCTGCACTGGAGGAAGAGGAACCCCACACATCAGGGCAGACTGGGGCTGTGCTGAGTGAGCAGTGCCCAGGGCACCACGAGGGATGCCATACGAGCAGTAGTGCCTGCTCACCAGGAACCAGGCCAGCTTCCTACAGAGCTGCCTTATGAGGAGCATAGCCACCAAGAAGATCTGGATTGTCAGACTCAGCTCACATCCAGTGTGACACCACATGGACAAGTGTCTACAGCTAGCCGGTAAAGAGGTACATGGGAGTCCCTACAATATCCTGATTTGGAGAGGAGCTAAGGCTATGGAAAGGCTGAAAGTCCCAACAGGACCCAGGTCTTTGTGTCTATGGCTATGGCTGTTGTCTCTGCCAGTGAGACCTACGAGGAGAGAGCACCAGGGCCTCATTGCCTCCTTGCCCCTACCCGTGAACCAGGAAGGGGTTGTACCATTCTCCTGAACTTGGCAATGCACATCCCCATCTCCTACTGCCCCAGGAAGAGCCCTGAGCAAGGTGTAAAGGGAAAGGTTCTCTCTCCCAGAGGCAGGGTGTCAAGGTTTGGCCCTTGTGTTTGGTGAAACGCATCCACTTTGTCTACACCTCAGTGTCACCTTCACACTGTCTTTGTCTCCTTGTCCTCACTGCCTCCAATGTTCTACTCTAACGAGCTCCAAGGGGGAGCTGTGTCAGTGCTGGCCATCAGGGGGACACTCCAGGAAATATACATCTGACACGGACTTCTGAAGAGATGTCTTCAATTGTCTCTTAGTACTTGAGGTCTGTGGGCTCATCATCAAAGCCCCCAGAGGAGTAATTACAATGCCTTGGGTTGCTGAGCTGGGCCGGGCTCCTGGGACAGAGAGAGCTCCTGGCAAGAGGCCCTGGTGCAGAGAGACAGCTCTGCCCAAGAGCAGCTCCTCTGCAAAGTGCAGCAGAGCTGGGGGCTCTGACCACAGCTGGCAAGAGGAGAGGAGAGAAGGAGAGAGGGCTTGGAGGCAGTTGGGAGAGGGAGGATGCTGAACGCTGACCGCAGGAGAAATCTGCACAGCCCTTGACGAGGTAAGTGTCTGGCTGCAAGGCCATGCAGCTGCAGGTCCTGGAAGGGTCTCCTGCTGGGTCTTGTTTCTGGGAGGGCAGTGGGCAATGCAGTAGGCTTTGAGAGTCCTGCTGGATTGCACTGAGAGGTGAGGACGTCTGGCAGAAGCCTCTTGGAGTGCCCTAAGCCAGGTGCCCCCAGTCAGCCCAGAACACCCTGCCATGGCTGCCCATGCCAGGCTCTCTGTCAGCTACTCCGTAGCTCCTGCAGCCATGGAGGTGCCCCTTGGCAGGGTCCTGTTGGTGGCAGGGTGCTGCAGGGCAGCGCTGAGCACAGCCGCATGGGATGGGGTCTGTGAGCATGGGCAGGGGGAAAGAAGAGGTGGTCGCAGATCAGAAGTTCCCGGCAGGAACAGCTGCAGGCAGCAGAGAGAGGGGCAGGCGGCCAGAAGGAGCTGTTGCTAGAAACGCTGTGGAAGGGGGGATTCGGGCACCTCGTGGCCATGCCCTGCAGTGCAGATGCCTTCTCCTTGAGCAGTCCCTCCCTGGCTTCCTCTCCCCCTGCATCCCATGGGCTGTGGGGCAGGCATGGCCAGCAGAGCAGGCAGAGCTCAGACGAGGAGAAGCTCTCAAGCTCCTTCTGGCTTGCTGTGGCTCTCCTCAATTAGCAGCCATCTAATTTTTTTATTTTTTTTTTTTTCCTCAGGGAAACACCAGAGTGGGATGGTCCTGTAGCTCAGAGGAATGACAAAAGTGACAGAGCTGCACTGGTCAGTCTTCACCAAGGCACGGTCCCTTTGCCTCCTGGCACCCACAGGATTTCTCTGGGAGTGCACAGGTAATGTAAGGGAGTTCAAGCATCCAACACCTGTCATAAGCATTAGAAGTGTTATTGAAAGCTAAATTAAAAAAAAAAAAAAAGTGGGGGGGGTGCAAAAAAAAAATAAAATAAAATACCTGCAGCTCTGCTCTGCATTGGGTTGTTGACAACAACACTGAAAAGCTCATGGATGTGCCAAGTGGACGGCACTTGAGTTTCTCCCATCTTCCTGCTTCCATCCTGCAGCACAGCAGGAAGGACTCCTCTGGAGCCCACAGCAGCCCCTGCTCCCAGTGCCACTATCAGCCAGCACCAGCTGGAGCTCAAGCAAGAAAGCTGCAGAAAGGTTCTCCTGCAAACAAATGCTCGGGCTGGGGGTGCTCTAAGGCTCGTAATAAGTCTCCCTCAGAGAAGTGTGTACTAACTTGTTCTGCCTTATCCTCTTCAACAGACAGCTGTGTTTAATGTCAGCAAATGCCCAACGTCAGCACCGTGAGTGAGTTCCTCCTGCTGGCATTCGCAGACAAGCGGGAGCAGAAGCTCCTGCACTTTGGGCTCTTCTTGGACATCTACCTGGCTGCCCTCCTGGGCAACGGACTCATCCTCACCGCTGTAGCCTGCGACCACCGCCTCCACACCCCCATGTACTTCTTCCTCCTCAACCTCGTCCGCCTCGACCTGGGCTGCATCTTCACCACTCTGCCCAAAGCAACAGCCAATGCCCTCTAGGACACCAGGGCCATCTCCTATCAAGGCTGTGTTGCACAAGTCCCTTTCATAGTCTTCTTTTTTGATGCAGAGTATTCCCTTCTCACTGTCATGGCCTACGACCGCTACGTTGCCATCTGCAAGCCCCTGCATTATGGGAGCCTCCTGGGCAGCAGAGCTTGTGCCCAGATGGCAGCAGCTGCCTGGGGCAGTGGCTTTCTCAATGCTGTCCTGCACACAGCCAGTACATTTTCCCTGCCCCTCTGCCAAGGCAATGCTGTGGACCAGTTCTTCTGTGAAATCCCCCAGATCCTCAAGCTCTCCTGCTCAGGTGCCTACCTCAGGGAAGTTGGGGCACTTGTCTTTAGTGTTTCTTTAGTTTTTGGTTGTTTTGTTTTCATTGTGCTGTCCTATGTACAGATTTTAAGGGCAGTTCTGAGGATGCCCTCTGAGCATGGCCAGCACAAAGCCTTTTACACGTGCCTCTCTCACCTGGCTGTTGTCTCTATGACTGTCAGCACTGGTTTGTTTGCCTACCTGAAGCCTCCTTCCGTCTCTTCCCCACCCCTAGACCTGGCGGTGGCATTTTTGTACGTAGTGATGCCTCCAGCAGTGAATCCTATAATCTACAGCATGAGGAACCAGGAACTGAAAAATGCTCTCAGGAAATTACTTTCATACATACTTCTTAAGCATCATTAATATGCTCACCAGCCTAAAAATACTGAGCGAATATCTCACAAAATATTTTCTGATTTTTTTTTTATTTTTTTTATTTTTATTTTTTAACGTGTGATAGTATTATTTTAATTTAAGGGAATTTCTTCTTATCCTCCTACATATTGATTTTTATTTTGACCCAGTCATCTACGGTACTTCAAGAACCAATCTTCCAGTGTAGATAAAGACAATAAAGAAGCCATTAGATATTCACAGCTCTCAGATCCCATCTCATTCTCCCAATGGAGAAGGGGCTCAAGGCCAAAAGCACTGCTGTCACATTTAGGAATAGCTCAGCTGGCCATTGGGGCTGCCCATCACTACTCAGTGGGGCAATCTGGAGCTTCATGGACTGGAATCTGGAGCTGCTCTGTGCCTGGGCCAGGCCTCTTGTGCTGGCCCTGTGGGACACAGATACTCTGTGCTAGGGATCTCCCAGGCAAGAGACCAGGGCTCCTGCAGCTTCATGGACCTCCATCGCCTGAGCCATGGCTGGCCCCAGCCTGGGGACTGCTGGGGAGGCCCAGAGCTGCTTTTGTCCCAGCAGCTGAGGTGCCTTGCGAGGGGCTGGGGCTGTGGTGGCCATGCCCAGAGCCCTGCAGCAGCCTGCAGTGGGCACTGCCCTGGGGTCAGCCCAGCCTGGGCTGCTGGGCTGGGCTGGGCATTGCCCAGCAAAGGGCAACAGCAGCGTCAGGGAGTGGTGGCAGCATGCAGGGGAGGGCTCCCAGCAGGGCTTGGTGCTGCAGAGCCAGGACTGCGTGAAGGGAGCCCAGAGCTGGAGGGGCAGGGGAGAGGAGGCTGCTCTGGGCCCTTGCTGGCCTGGTCAAAGCAGAAAGGGGGCCCAGGGCATTTGCCCCCTCACCGCAGCCTGCCAGGACCTGCAACGCACTCATGGAGCATCCAGGGCCAGCCAGCCCCTGCATGGGGATCTGCTGCCCGCCTTGCCCCGGCCCTCTCCAGCGCCCTCCTTGCTGCTCTCTGATGCACGCCAGCACCTCCCCATGTGTGCCAGCCAGCACATCTGCTGAGGGCCAGTGCGGTTGCTTCTGGGGCAGGGAGCTCAGCATGGCCCTTGCAGCCCCCTGCCCTGGGCCTGCCTCTCCCCTTGGCCTCACCGCTGGCCTTGTCTCTGCTGGCAGGAGCGCTCTTGGCATGCGCTTCCTGGCCTCCCCTCACCAGCGCACAGTTGCTGCCCACTCAGGCTGCTGGCACAAATTTGTCCTCACCAGCAGCACCACCCCTTGGGCTGCTTCTCCTGGTGTTGCCCACACCACTGTCTTGACTCCTTGTCTCTGCTGGGCCCCACCTTCCACACCCAGATGTGCCCCTTGGCTGTCATCGCCTTCTCCCCTGCCACATGGGGTGACAGTGCCATAGTGGGACATGTTTCCAGTGGGCCGTCTACCAGACACAGTAATGAATACTATGAGCAGGACTAGAGGGGTCTTGCTTCCAGCCAGGGGGATGCAGGGAGGAAAGGGACAATTGGGTTTACTGGACTGTGTACATTTAATGGCCTGGCACATGAAACCCACAAATGTATCAGGCTCTACTGGACACCGGTGCACAGTGTACCCTAACGACATCAAGACTTAAAGAGGTAGAACCCACCTATATTTCTGGAGTGACAGGGGGATCCCAAGAGTTAACTGTCTTGGAGGCTGAAGTGAGTCTAACTGGGGAGGAATGGCAAAAACACCCCATTGGGACTGGCCTGGAGGCTATGTTCATCCTCGGAATAGACTGCTTCAGGAGAGTGTAAGGAATGTTTCAGCAATTCGTGTCAATAGAGGGCTTGAAGGGTAAACCTTGAGTTTCTGATATCTGGGGGGGGTTCAGAATAACTGCTAACTATTTTGACTATTGTATGGGACACTACACTAGTCTCTGTATCTGGCCAAGAGATTAAGGAGAAGGGGAAAGCTGAAGGACAACTGAAAGAGAAAGCTTGCATGGGACTCTGCACAAGTCTCTGACATCCGGCCAAGATGGACAAAGGAGAAGGAAAAGAAAAAAGCCTGGGAGGAAGACTATGAGCCTTCAGCATGAGAGACCCCCCAGAGGGACCACTGGAGACTGATACTCATGTGCCAGTGGGAGGGTTCGGATTCTGGGAACTAATTATAGTAACCCTGCCTTTACTAGAAGTAGTAATGAATATGTATTAGCCTAGGAGCATAAAAACCAGCTGCTTGATGTAACTGGTGTGCATCTTGGTGGAGCAGAGACTCCTGGCGCACCCAGTGCTGTTTGCTTACCTCTATTTGCTTAAAAATTTGTAAACTTTGATTGTAATTCTATTTGGGACTTAGTCATTTATTACAAGAGGGTACTTCAAAGTTCCAGAGGGCACCACTGGTGGGGCTTTGGCATCACTGCCTTGGAGACTGGGGACAGTAAACAGTTGTCTACCTTGCTTGGCCTTCCACAGAATCCTTCAGTTGTGGGTTTGCTGAGGGTTGAAGAACAGCAGGTGCCAATGGCTACCATGGCGGCACACCTGAGACAGCATCATATCACAGAATCACAGAATCACAGAATTTCTAGGTTGGAAGAGACCTCAAGATCATCGAGTCCAACCTCTGACCTAACACTAACAGTCCCCACTAAACCATATCCCTAAGCTCTACATCTAAACGTCTTTTAAAGACCTCCAGGGATGGTGACTCCACCACTTCCCTGGGCAGCCTGTTCCAATGTCTAACAACCCTTTCGGTAAAGAAGTTCTTCCTAAGATCCAACCTAAAACTCCCCTGGTGCAACTTAAGCCCATTCCCCCTCGTCCTGTCACCAGGCACGTGGGAGAACAGACCAATCCCCACCTCTCTACAGCCTCCTTTAAGGTATCTGTAGAGAGCAATAAGGTCATCCCTGAGCCTCCTCTTCTCCAGGCTGAACAAGCCCAGCTCCCTCAGCTGCTCCTCATAGGACTTGTTCTCCAGGCCCCTCACCAGCTTCGTCGCCCTTCTCTGGACTCTCCCAAGCACCTCAATGTCCTTCTTGTAGTGAGGGGCCCAAAACTGAACACAGTACTCGAGGTGCGGCCTCACCAGAGCCGAGTACAGGGGGACGATCACCTCCCTAGCCCTGCTGGTCACACTGTTTCTTATGCAAGCCAGGATGCTGTTGGCCTTCTTGGCCACCTGAGCACACTGCTGGTTCATATTCAGCCGACTATCAACCATCACTCCCAGGTCCTTCTCCGCCAGGCAGCTCTCCAACCACTCCTCTCCCAGCCTGTAGCTCTGCTTGGGGTTATTGCATCCCAGGTGGAGGACCCAGCACCTGGCCTTGTTGAACTTCATGCAGTTGACCTCAGCCCATCGGTGCAGCCTATCCAGATCCTCCTGCAGAGCCTTCCTACCCTTGAGCAGATCGACACACGCACCTAGCTTGGTGTCATCTGCAAACTTACTGAGGGTGCACTCAATGCCCTCATCCAGATCATTGATGAAGATATTAAAGAGGACCGGCCCCAGCACCGAGCCCTGGGGAACGCCACTAGTGACTGGCCTCCAACTGGACTTGACTCCATTTACCACGACTCTTTGGGCCTGGCTATCCAGCCAGTTTCTAACCCAACGAAGTGTGTGCCAGTCCAAGCCAAGAGCAGCCAGTTTCTTGAGGAGAGTGCTGTGGGAAATGGTGTCAAAAGCCTTGCTGAAGTCAAGGTAGACCACATCCACAGCCTTGCCCTCGTCCACCCAGCGCATCACTTTGTCATAGAAGGAGATCAGGTTCGTCAAGCAGGATCTGCCTTTCATAAACCCATGCTGACTGGGCCTGATCGCCTGCTTGCCCTGCAAGTGCTGCGTGATGACTCTCAAGAGAATCTTCTCCATGAGCTTTCCTGGCACTGAGGTCAAACTGACAGGCCTGTAGTTTCCCGGGTCTGCCCTCCGGCCCTTCTTGTAGATGGGCGTCACGTTTGCTAGCCACCAGTCAACTGGGACCTCCCCCGATAGCCAGGACTATTGATAAATGATGGTAAGCGGCTTGGCCAGCTCCTCTGCCAGTTCTTTCAGTACCCTTGGGTGGATCCCATCTGGTTCCATCGACTTGTGCACATCCAAGTGCCGTAGCAGGTCACCAACCAGTTCTTCATGGATAGTGAGGGCCACATCCTGCTCCCCATCCCCTTCCACCAGCTCAGGGTACTGGGTATCCAGAGAACAACCGGTATTGCCACTAAAGACTGAGGCGAAGAAGGCATTGAGCACCTCCGCCTTTTCCTTATCTCTTGTCACTAAGTTTTCCCCTGCATCCAGTAAAGGATGGAGATTCTCCTTAGTCCTCCTTTTTGTGTTGATGTATTTATAAAAACATTTTTTGTTATCTTTAACGGCAGTAGCCAGATTGAGCTCCAGATGAGCTTTGGCCTTTCTAATTTTGTCCCTGCACAGCCTCGCAACATCCTTATAGTCCTCCCTAGTGGCCTGCCCACTTTTCCAAAGATTATAAACCCTCTTTTTTCTCCTAAGATCAAGCCACAATTCTCTGTTGAGCCAGGCTGGTCTTCTTCCCCGCCAGCTCGTCTTTGGGCACGTGGGGACAAACTGTTCCTGCGCCATTAAGATTTCCCTCTTGAAGAGCGCCCAGCCTTCCTGGACTCCTCTGCTCTTCAGAACTGCCTCCCAAGGGACTATACCAACCAGTGTCCTCAGCAGCACAAAGTCAGCCCTCTGGAAGTCCAATACAGTGGTTTTACTGGTCCCCTTCCTGGCCTTGCCAAGAATAGTGAACTCCACCATTTCATGGTCACTCTGCCCAAGACAGCTCCCGACAATCACATCCTCCACCAGTCCTTCTCTGTTTGTGAAGAGAAGGTCTAGCGGGGCACCACCCCTGGTAGGTTCACTAACCAGCTGCGTCAGGAAGCTATCTTCCACGCTCTCCAGAAACCTCCTAGACTGCTTTCTCTGGGCTGTGTTGTGCTTTCAGGATATGTCAGGGAAGTTGAAGTCCCCCATGAGAACAAGCGCTGAAGATTTTGCAACTTCTGTCAGCTGCCTGTAGAACTCCTCATCCGTCTCCTCATCCTGGTTTGGCGATCTATAACAGACCCTGACCAGGATGCTAGCCTTGTTGTCCCTGCTGATCTTAACCCAAAGGGACTCGACCTTGTCATTCCCAGCCTCGAGTTCTACAACATCGAAAGACTCTCTAATATAGAGAGCCACACCACCACCCCTTCTGTGCTGCCTGTCCCTTCTGAAGAGCTTATAGCCAGTCATTGCAGCACTCCAGTCATGAGACTGGTCCCACCACGTCTCCGTGATGGCAACCAAGTCGTAGCCTGCCTGCCGCACGATGGCTTCCAGCTCCTCCTGTCATGCTAACCTCCAGCTCCTCCTTACCATGCTAACCAGGACTCCCTGATTGCCATCCATGAGCTAGTTCATTGACTGGAGAGCCAAGGTGTAGTTGTAGAACTTAGTAGCATGGTTTAGTGATGGACTTGTGTCGTGGTTCCGCTCGAGTGGGCAGCCGAGCTCCACCACAGCCGCTCTCTCACTCCCCCTCCTCAAAGAGGAATGGGGAGAAAATATGTGAAAAGGGCTCAAGGATTGAGATAAGGACGAGAAAATCACGCAATAATTATTGTAACGGGCAAAACAGACTCGGCATAAGGAGATAGTAAGATTTATTGCCTATTACGAACAAGCGAGAGAAGTGAGAAACAAAGGAAAAAAAAAACCAAAAGCACCTTCCCCCCCCATCCACCCTTTTCCACCTCCTCCCCCCGAGCGGCGCAGGGGAACGGGGAATGGGGGTTATGGTCAGTCTACAGCACTTCTTCTCTGCCGCTCCTTCTCGGTCACTCTCGTCCCCTGTGCTGTGGGGTCCCACCCACGGGATGCAGTCCTTGATGAACTGATCCGGCGTGGGCTTCCCACAGGCAGCAGCTCTTCCAGAACTGCTCCAGATATGGGTCCGTACCACGGGGTCCATCCCTCAGGAGAAAACTGCTCCAACCTGGCTCCCCTACGGGCAGCAGCTCCTGCCAGATCACCTGCTCCTGCGTGGTCTCCTCTCCACGGGCTACAGGTCCGGCCCGGAATCTGCTCCGGCAGGGGTCTTCCACAGGCGGCAGCCTCCGTCGGTGCAGGGCCACCTGCTCCACCGTGGTCTCCTCCACGGGCTGCAGCGTGGAGCCCTGCTCCACCGTGGTACTCCATGGGCTGCAGGGGGACATCCTGCTTCACCATGGTCCTCACCACAGGCTGCAGGGGACTTCTGCTCCGGCGCCTGGAGCACCTCTCCCCCTCCTTCTACACTGACCTTGGTGCAAGGCTGTTCTCCCACTCCCTTGACTCTCCTGGCTGCTGTGTGGCGCAGCGTTTTTTCCCTGTCTTAAATATGCTCTCACAGAGGCGCAAAACAACATCGCTTATTGGCTCGGATCTGGAAAACAATGGGGCCCTTCCCAAACATGGGGCAGCTTCTAGATCTTTCTCACAGAAACCACCCCTATGGCTCCCTGCTACCAAAACCTTGCCACGTAAACCCACTACATTCCACCCCTCGCCTCTGTTAAAAGCATATTTAAGACTACTCACAACATACTCTTACTTTACAATTATCACAACAACCTTCACAAAATTCACTTAAATCAAAACAAAAAAGAATTCACCACACCAAAGTAAACATAACATCATCACAGCACCGACAAGATGGACATTTTACACACACACACCACCCCTCGTCCCTTCACCACACTAACATATCACAGTTACTGCTTTCTTAATTCTTCACAACTTGTACATTCCTAACAATCATCCTGCACATATTTTTGCCCGTTACTTCTACTAACTATCATCTTATCTCAAATTCCTCGAGCCCCACGTTGGGCGCCAAAAAGACTGTCGTGGTTTAACCCGACCGGCAGCTAAACACCACGCAGCCGTTCGCTCACCCTCCCCCCTCCCTCTCTGGGACGGGGGAGAGAAATGGAAAGTGAAGCCCGTGAGTTGAGATAAAGACAGTTTAATAAGACAGGAAAAAAAAAATAACAAAAAATAATAATAACAATAATAATAATGATGATACAATGGTGATAATACGAAAGTAATAATAGTATGTACAAACAAGTGATGCACAATGCAATTGCTCACCACCCGCTGACCGATGCCCAGCCTAACCCCGAGCAGTCCGGCCCCCTCCCCCCGGCTAGCCACCCCTATATATTGTTTAGCATGACGTCAGATGGTATGGAATACCCCTTTGGCTAGTTTGGGTCACCTGTCCTGGGTCTGTCCCCTCCCAGCTCTTACTGCACCCCCCAGCCTGCCCGTTGGCAGGACAGAGCAAAGGCTGAGATGTCCTTGGCTTAGTATAAGCACTGCTCTGCAACAATTAAAGCATCGGGGTGTTATCAGCACTCTTCTCATTCTAAGCCAAAACACAGCATTCCACCAGCTACTAGGAAGAAAATTAATTCTGTGCTAACTGAAACCAGGACAACTTGTCAGTACTGAGGCAAAGTTGCATGACCTGGGTTACACATCCTTGAGCAGTGTAAGGCAAAATGCAATTCTTTTTGCCTTTTGCATCTATAGCACAGGAAGCATGACTTTGCCCTACTCTATTGACTGGGCAGGTCTTTTCACATTACTCAGTTTATGTTTCTGTGACTGGAAGGGGACAATTTCCCAAAAGAGGCCTAGCTCGTGGGTACAACTACAGCCACTTGAAGAAATATTTTCTTTACTTTTCTTCCAGAGTTTTCCACAGAAGACTCATGAGAGACCATGGATGTCCAGGTGTTTACTAATATTCAAGCAGAATTTCTCAGATTCCAATGGTTATTTCAATTATTTTATTTTATTTTATTTTATTTTATTTTATTTTATTTTATTTTATTTTATTTTATTATTTATTTATTTTAATATATTTTATTATTTATTTTGTTCCCAAAGAACACCTGACTTTTCTTAGAAAGGGTTTCATGTGCTGGGCTGGGCTGCAGTTACAGGGACAAAGACCACTGCTGGCAGTGGAGGTGTCAGACCTCCAGACTCTGCTTTTCCTCCTGATAGAGGTCTCCAAAGCAGTCACCCTGGATGAACAGCAATAGAAGAATGATGCTCAAAACTGAAATGCAGCAAAATTCAGCCTTTAAAAACAGAAAAAAATTGTATTAGGTGCTTTTGGAAATCTTCCTTTTTAAATACACCATGCAAGTTCTGCAATTAGCTGCACAAGGCATGAAGGTTAGAAGAAAACTATGGAAGAGATGTTAGGAGTTTCTTCATTTTAATGAAGAAACACGCCAGCACCTTCTGCCTTCTCCTCTGCAGGCTGTCCTATGCTGTCCCACACTTTGCCCTATTTCCTGGAGTCTGCAGAACCCCCTTCTCAGTTCACCACCTTGCTCTCATCCCTTGATTTCACCCATGTATCGTCAACCCTCACCAGCTGTTCCCTGAAACACAAAGCCATGGTCTGATCAGAGGGTCACCTCTGACACCACGGCTCAGCCCTTTGAGGGACATTTCTTCTTCCTCATGGCCAATGCATAACTTCCAAGGTACACTCCCTGGAAGTCTTTCTCTCCTGCTCTTTCCTACTACTAATGGAAGCTCCGTCAGGATGGAACCATTCCTAAAAGGCATCCCAACCCATCAGGCTCCTTGCAGCCTGGCAGCCAACCAGGCACATGTCACCTCAGCAGCATCTTCCAAGCCATGGGCCTGCTGCTGGCCTTGCAGTTTCTTGGCTACACACAGCCAAGCTTTGTGCCTCCTGCTCTCCAGTCATGGACTCAAGCAGAAGGGACAGGACAACCCATCTTGGGGCCTTCTTTCTGTCTGGATCCTTCTGGGTATGGAGGAAGAGGGGATCCCATAGTCAGCATGCCAACCAGGTGCCTTCTGCTTGCCTTCCAGGGCCACTGGCAGATGTCAGCTGGAAAGTACAGATCCCAGGGAGAAGGCAAGGCTGACCTGTCAGCTACAGACAGAAGTGACCTCACAGTCCCTTTCCATGACACGTTCCTGCTGCTGCCCTATCCACTGCAGAGACAGAAGTGACCTCACAGTCCCTGCCACAGTCACATTCCTCCTGCTGTGACAGGAGATCCTGAGGTAGAGCTGGCAGTGCTGCTGTGCAGAGCCAGGGACTGTGGTGCCCTGGGACCCCCGGGAATGCTGCTTGGGGGGGCAGCAGACCCAACTCCATGGGGATCTCTGCTGCTGAGCCCCTCTCCATCTGCCCTGATGGCTCAGCAGCATAGGACAGTGCTGGGCAGGACAATCGGGTGTCTCTAAGGGCACAAAGGGCAGGCAAGTGCTGCACCAGACCTTGCCCACAGCACTTCAAAATGCTTATCCTCAGTTACTCTGCAGTCTTATGGGCCTTTGCCTGATGACTCTTCACCACCACTTCTGGCATTGCAGAGCCCTGCTTTAGCTCATTGTCTCCTCAAATTCGCCTTTTCCTTTACCAAAACCTTTTTTGGATGATCACTCATTTTATGAAGTTCTAATCACTGCCCACTGAACACCTTGTTCCTGCAGATCTTCTGACTTCTCCTGGCAGCTCCAGATTCCTCTCCAGGCCTGCATCGGCCATCAGCCCCGCTACAGGGGGTGTAGTCCCATGCAGATGAATCCAGTTGTCTACTTTGGCAAGTGCCACCATAAAGAGAGCTCTTGGTGCAGTCCTTGATCCCTCACAGATCACCCTGGGATTTTCAGCCTGTGTTCTTTACTCCATGAAGAGGCCCAGAAAACAGAAGAGCAAGGAGGAACCCCTTCTCTCTATTCCAGACAGTAGCATTGGAAGAGGCATCCAGGCTTCTTGGTTTGCCCTGAACAGCCCCTTTTGTTACTGTTTGGTTTTTGTTTGGTGCTAGCAGGGAGGCCAGCTGTGACAGAGGACTGCACAGTGCCTGCTGCTGCCTGCTGGGACATGGATGCCACTGCAGAGACAACAGGACTGGCATCAAATTACATGAGATATAAAGTCTAACCCAAATACAAGAAACACAAGAGACCAATGTGGAAGCCAAAAGAAAGCAGCAGTGAAAAGGCCACATCCTGCTGCTGGCCATGGCTCCAGGGAAGCAGCAGCCCCGACCCGAAGGCAGTAGAGAGGCAGAACCCAGCGGGCAGTGAGGGGCAGCCCCGAGGGCCACCAGGGCTGCTCGTTCATGTGTCAGCTGGGCCCTTGTCCCTGAGCCCCTCCTGCGTGCCGGGGTTTGCTCCCCCAGCTCCAGAGGAGATGGGAAGACATGGCAGCTGAGACCAATGAATTTCTGCTGGATTCTTTATTGTCTTTATCTACACAGGAAGCCTGGTTCTATAGGTAAATCTTTAACAAGTAGAAGGCTAAGAATAATATTATTTATATCAGAAACAATAGTTAGTGAAAATAATAACACAGACAAATGTAAACTAAGAAAAAAAAATCTGAGAAAAATAGGTGTTTCTGATTATAGGATAATTGTTATAGGTGAAGAAGCTGAAGAACATGTATTGAAATGGCGTCCTCACTGCATCCCTTAGTTCCAGGTTCCTCATGCTGTAGATGAGGGGGTTCACAGCTGGAGGCACTGGTGATGGGAAGAGATTGCAGTTGAGACCAATGAATTTCTCCCAGTTTCTTTATTGTCTTTATTTAAACATGAATATTGATTGTAAAGGTATTTGAAATTATTGACTTATAATAATAATAATAATAATAATAATAATAATAATAATAATAATAATAATAATAATAATAATAATAAATTAAGAGACTTAGAATAACATTAAATCAAAGCCACAAGTTAGAGGAAATAATAATAAAGAAAATTACTTTCTAGAATTTGCATGGAGTCTTTTTTTCAGAAATCCTGTGTGTCCTGTTAGTATTATATGCACATTATTTCTGCTGAAGAAAGATGTATTCAAATAGTTTCCTTACTGCATGCTTGATCTCCTTGTTCCTCATGCTGTAAATGAGGGGGTTCACTGCTGGAGGCAACACTGAGTATAGAACAGCCACCACCAGATCCAGGGATGGGGAAGAAATGGAGGGAGGCTTCAGGTAGGCAAATATGCCAGTGTTAAGAAACAGGGAGACCACAGCCAGGTGAGGGAGGCACATGGAAAAGGCTTTGTGCTGGCCATGCTCAGAGGGCATCCTCAGAACTGCCCTTAAAATCTGTACATAGGACAGCACAATGAAAACAAAACAACCAAAAACTAAAGAAACACTAAAGACAAGTGCCCCAACTTCCCTGAGGTAGGCACCTGAGCAGGAGAGCTTGAGGATCTGGGGGATTTCACAGAAGAACTGGTCCACAGCATTGCCTTGGCAGAGGGGCAGGGAAAATGTACTGGCTGTGTGCAGGACAGCATTGAGAAAGCCACTGCCCCAGGCAGCTGCTGCCATCTGGGCACAAGCTCTGCTGCCCAGGAGGCTCCCATAATGCAGGGGCTTGCAGATGGCAATGTAGCAGTCGTAGGCCATGACAGTGAGAAGGGAATACTCTGCATCAAAAAAGAAGACTATGAAAAGGACTTGTGCAACACAGCCTTGATAGGAGATGGCCCTGGTGTCCCGGAGGGCATTGGCCATGGCTTTGGGCAGAGTGGTGGAGATGCAGCCCAGGTCGAGGAGGGCAAGGTTGAGGAGGAAGAAGTACATGGGGGTGTGGAGGCGGTGGTCGCAGGCTACAGCGGTGAGGATGAGTCCGTTGCCCAGGAGGGCAGCCAGGTAGATGCCCAGGAAAAGCGCGAAGTGCAGGAGCTTCTGCTCCCGCATGGCTGCAAATGGCAGCAGGAGGAACTCACTCACAGAGCTGCTGTTGGACATTTACAGGTTCTGCCACGGAGTCCTGCTCAAGACAGAGGAAGACTATTTACCACAGAGTTATGTGAGAGGAATAATTTCCATTTCTCTTTTAAGCCTCCCTCTGCAAATATTCGTAGACCTTTGGTGGGTCTTTTTCATGCCATATTAGTGATGCTGCCTTAGGGCCTCCATGGGAGCAGGCAACTCTGCTCTGGACAATGCAGGAGTCAGTCATGACCTACAGCAAGAGATGAAGAACATAGGTGGATTTATATTTTCTATATTATGTTCTAGCTGCCCCACCACACCTGAGGACTGTCTATAAGGCATAAATCCTGGGCACTTCTGTTGCATTCCAAGTGAAGACATCCTGTCTGAATTTAAGAAGAGATTGGACTGTGCACTTAGGCACATGGTCTGAACTTTTGGGTAGACCTGTGCGGTGTCAAGAGTTGGACTTGATGATCCTTAAGGGTCCCTTCCAACTCAGGATATTCTATGATTCTATGATTCTATGAAATCCTGTGAATCTTCAGAGGCAAAGGTACTGTCCCTTTAGTTCAGGTTGTACTTTCAGAGGGGACAGCCAATCTGTCTATAGAGGCTGGTCTCTTCTGCTGGCATGTGTATGAGCTGTAGGATAATTATGCTCACATGTTCACCTGAAAAGAAGCAGGACACTGCTGAATCCAGACTCAGAGTGCACATCTCCAGACACCTCACCCTGTCCCTGTATTTGCCATTCCCCAAGCACACCAAGGGTTCACTTCATGTGCATGTGAAACCCCATCCCCAGCCAGAATCACAGAATTGCAGGGGTTGGAAGGGACCTCAAGAGATCATCTGGTCCAACCCCCCTGCCAAAGCAGGTTCCTTAGAGCAGGCTGCCCAGGTAGGCATCCAGACAGGCCTTGAATATCTCCAGAGAAGGAGACTCCACAACCTCCCTGGGCAGCCTGTTGCAGAGCTCCATCACCCTCACCGTGAAGAAGTTCTTTCGCATGTTGGTGTGGAACTTCCTGTGCTCCATGTTTTGGCTATTTGCTCCATGTTCTGTCCCCACAAACCACTGAAAAAAGGTTGGCCAAATCCCTCTGTCTCCCACACTAAGATATTTGTAAACATTGATAAGATCCCCTCTCAGTCTTCTCTTCTCAAGGCTGAACAGACCCAGGTTTCAGCCTTTCCTCATAGTGAAGATGCTCCAGGCCCCGTATCATCTTTGTGACCTTCCGTTGGACTCTTTCCAGGAGATCCCTGTCTTTCTTGCACTGGGGAGACCAGAACTGGACACAGAACTCCAGGTGAGGCCTGACCAAGGCAGAGTAGACGGGGAGGGTCACCTCCCTTGACCTGTCTCCAAGCTCCTTTTAATGCCTGGAAACAAGAACAGCAGTAGCACGGCCAGGTGAAGCCAGGAGGAACACCAGCGTGCTGCTGCCAGGGGAGGCAAGGCCAGGGAGGGACAGACGGACACTCAGCAGACCCTCCTGTGCTGCACCTCTGCCTGCAGAGGAGGCAGCTCCTTCTCATTGCAAATGCTGTGTGCTCTGCTTTGGCCTGCAGACACCTCTCAAAGACAGGGCACTGGGCATCACAGAGGGTTTGCAGCTCCTAAGGTCAGCTAGGATAAAACCTGAGAGGACCACAATGATGATGTTAGTGCAGTCTGTGGGATGAGGTGTGGGAAGGGACTTCACAAAATTAATAACTGGCACTTTGATTTTTCAATGCAATGCTCCAGGAGCCTCAGTCTGCTGTACAACCCCAATAATCCATTACTATGAAATCTGCCTCCCCTCCATGGCAGGAATCTCAAAACACAGACTGCAGAAAAAGCCTTACCCTTCAGATAAACCAAGAGTCAATCTTCCTCTTGAAATGCTTCCTCATAATGCCATTCTCTAAAACACTTCAGAAACAGAGAGACCCATCCCGACAGATACTATCAGCCATCGGATGTGCCAGCTGTAGAAGACCCCTCTGGCAACCCCACCTGCATTGCTCTGCTGCCAGAGACTCACAGTGTCAAGAGCCTGCAGATGTGTCCTACTACACGCTGCCCTCTGTTGTTGAGCTCCTCACAAGCCCTCTTTCCTTCTCTCCTCTCCCCGTGCCAGCTGCTGTCAGAGCCCCCAGCCCTTCTGCGCTGTGCAGAGGAGCTGCTCCTGGGCAGAGCTGTCTCTCTGATGCGCTGCCCGCTTGCTAGGAGCTCCCCTTGGGCCCAGGAGCCCGGCCCAGCTCAGCAGCACAGCACCCGCTTTGCTTGCTTGCTCTGTGCCCTTGGGCTCCCTCGAGGTGTCCCCAAGGCCTCAGGGCTGACAGCACCTGAAGGCAGCAGGGTCTTTGCTGGGGTGTGGTGTTTGAGGCAGACAGAATTCATCACCGACTGCCCTTCTCTGAACACAGGAAGGATGACTTTTACAAGGGTGATTTGTGCTTTTAGACTGTGGTTGTCAAACATGTTGTGCTTTAACCTGTCAGGCACCTCAGCACCACACACCTGTTAGCTCACACCCACCCCTAAAAAGACAATGGGTTGAAATAAAGATAATGTAAAAGGACAGAAAATGAAGAGATAGGAATAACAGTAACAATACTACTAATAAATAATAATAAACTTTATTTTTATTATTGTTATATGTATAAAGCAAGTGATGAACAGTGCAATTGCTCATCACACACTGACCGATGCCCAACCTTTCCCCAAGCAGGGGTCCCACAGAACCTGGACAGCCTGCATTAGGCTCTTGTGTGCAGGTCCCTTGACCTTACTTTGTTATAGGGCAATAGAGGTTTTCAGAAGGATTTGGAACATTTGTTTCCCTTTCTCAAATACTTCTGCTGTGTTGCCCCATGTGATGGGGCATCAGTATGTTGGAAGTGTTCAGGAGCTTCCCTGTGTTCCAGGGCAGTCTGGATCAGCCCATGGCAAAAGTAGCCCTGGGGCAGTTGATTCCAGGTGGGCAGGACACCCCTCCATGTGAAAGCAAAGTGTGACCTTCGTACTGCCACCAAAGGGATGGAGAAAAATGCATTAGCAATATTAATTGTGGCATAGCACTTGGCTGCCTTTGACTCCAGTTCGTACTGAATGAAGTTCTAGCATGCCTGGCACAGCATCACTCAGTGGTGGTGGGACTTCATTCAAGCCACAGAAGTGCACCGTTATCTTCCACTCACCATTAGAATTTTGCACTGTCCATATGGGACTATTAAAGAGTGAGAGAGTATTGCTGATCACTCCGTGGCTCTCCAGCCAATGAACCAGCTCATAGATGGGACTCAGGGAGTCTCTGTTAGTGCAATATTGCCTCAGGTGCACTGTTGTGGTAGCAATTGGCACCTCCTGCTCATTGGCCATCAGCACCTCCACAGCAGAAGGGTCCTGTGAAAGAGTGGGCAAGGTAGACAACTGTTTCCTGTCCTCTGTCTCCAAGACAGCTATGCCATAAGCCCACCAATACCCTTGTGGACCTTTGAAGTACCCGCTCCTGACGTAGTCTACGCCAAGGTTACACAGAGCCTCCAGGCCAGTCCCAGTGCGTTACATTTTCCACTCCTTCCCCGTTAGACTCACATCAGCCTCCAATACAGTTAAGTCTTGGGTTTGATGTGCCAGGCCAATAATCCTCAAAGTCCAATATACCTGATTGTCCTCTCCCTCCCCCAAGGTGAAAGCTGTGCCCCTCGAGTCCTGCTCATAGTATTCTTTACTCTGTTTGGAGGATTGCCACTAGAAATTGGAGCAGCAAGTGTCTCAGAAGAACCACTTTTTGACAATGTTTTTCCTTGTGCTTCATGTATCTGTGCCTGTAAGGTGGAGGTCAATTTTTGCATCGCATTTTCTCATGGCCTCTCCATGGTCACACAGTCAAAAGCACAGGATAGAAACTGGTATGTACCCACTATGTTACCTTTCTTGAGCAGAGGGATGCTTACATCTGATAGCTGAGCTATTGGTTCGTGCAGGTGGGGAGGAAGCCATATTCTCTTGGAGCTGTTGGACCTCTTGGGAAAGTTTCTTTCTGGATGAGACACAGGCCCATAGGGAAGAAGAGAGACTTTCTTTGTAATGCCATAGTTGGCTAGCCAATTCATCCACCATGGGTTCCTCTTGGTCTTTCCTGGTCATCACTGCCAATGGGTTGGCATATGATGATGGTGTGTTCTGTACAAACTCCTGCCACATGGGTCATGTGCACTTGACTTCATCTGGATCTTTGAATAGGTGTTTGTTATCTAGGTTTCTACAAATCGCCTTCAGCATGTCTAATTTCCTCAGGAACGGATACCCCTCTGCATGGTGGTCCACTTTCCTGGTTGACATACAAGATCTTTCAAAGGAGACCTTTCCTTCAAGCATGATGGGAGTAAGTTCCTTGTGCCCTTTTCCAATGGCTTTGTCCATCAGCCCTTCCCTAGAGGGAGATTCTGGCTGCTTGGCTTCCCTGCTCTCCAATTCCAGGCTATTGGCCCTGTTCTTCCCCCACTGGAGCAGCCAGATGACAATGCGCTCACCGAGATGATTGCTGAAATCTTTTCCCATACCTCGTAGCTTACCCTGGGACAGGGGCCATTTGGTTTCTGATGCTTATATGATTTCTTCTGCTTTGACCTCATAGAATCATAGAATCATAGAATATCCTGAGTTGGAAGGGACCCTTAAGGATCATCAAGTCCAACTCTTGACACCGCACAGGTCTACCCAAAAGTTCAGACCATGTGACTAAGTGCACAGTCCAATCTCTTCTTAAATTCAGACAGGCTCGGTGCAGTGACCACTTCCCTGGGGAGCCTGTTCCAGTGTGCAACCACCCTCTCTGTGAAGAACCCCCTCCTGACGTCCAGCCTAAATTTCCCCTGCCTCAGCTTAACCCCGGTCCCGCAGGTCCTGTCACTAGTGTTAATGGAGAAAAGGTCTCCTGCCTCTCGACACCCCCTTACAAGGAAGTTGTAGACTGTGATGAGGTCTCCCCTCAGCCTCCTCTTCTCCAGGCTGAACAGGCCCAGTGACCTCAGCCGTTCCTCGTACGTCTTCCCCTCCAGGCCTTTCACCATCTTCGTAGCCCTCCTCTGGACACTTTCCAACAGTTTCATGTCCTTTTTATACTGTGGTGCCCAGAACTGCACACAGTACTCGAGGTGAGGCCGCACCAGTGCAGAGTAGAGCGGGACAATCACCTCCCTTGACCTACTAGCGATGCCGTGCTTGATGCACCCCAGGACACGGTTGGCCCTCCTGGCTGCCAGGGCACACTGCTGGCTCATATTCAACTTGCTGTCTACCACGACTCCCAGATCCCTCTCTTCTAGGCTGCTCTCCAGCGTCTCATCGCCCAGTCTGTACGTGCAGCCAGGGTTTCCCCGTCCCAGGTGCAGGACCCGGCACTTGCTCTTATTGAACTTCATGCGGTTGGTGATCGCCCAGCTCTCCAACCTGTCCAGATCCCTCTGCAAGGCCTTTACACCCTCATTTGAGTCCACAACTCCTCCAAGTTTGGTGTCATCAGCAAACTTGCTCAAAATACCCTCTATTCCTACATCCAGATCGTTTATAAAAATATTGAAAAGTACCGGCCCTAAAATGGAGCCTTGAGGGACCTCACTGGTGACCGCCCGCCAGCCTGACGCAGCCCCATTTACCATAACCCTTTGGGCCCTGCCCGTTAGCCAATTGCTCACCCATCGTATGATGTTTTTATTTAGCTGTATGGTGGACATTTTGTCCAGTAGGATCCTATGGGAAACCATGTCAAAAGCCTTGCTGAAGTCCAAAAAAATCACATCAGCTGGTTTCCCTTGGTCCACCTTGGACCTCCTGCTTCCAAGATGGCCCAACTTTGGAGAAACCTGCCTCATCTTCTTTTTCCTCCTTTCTTGTCTGGGTAGGAGTTTCCTTCCTTTCTAAAGAAAAACTGAGTTTTTCACATCCACTGTTTTCTCTTCAATGTAGAGGCAACCGATACTGGCTTAGGTTGGTTCTCTGGCCCATTGATGTGGCCCATTGCAGGGGCTGGAGTGGCCGTAGGGACCATCACAGGAGTTGTTCTGGCTGCGGGGCCTTTTGGATGAGTTGGAGTGGCTGCAAGGCCTATTGCAGGTTTGGGAGTGGCTATAGGGCCTATTATAGGGATGTATTTAACCATTAAGCCCTGTAGGGCCTGTAGCAGGGTTTGGAGTGGCTTTGGACAGGCTCTGGGCCTGTCAAAGGGGCTGGAGTGTGCCTGCAGGAAAAGTCATAGTGGTTTGAGAGGCGTGGACTGTAGCTTCATAAGCATACCTTAACCACCAGCATATTGCAGTGATTTGTGTCTCTTTGAAATTGCTGGGATGATGACACAAATTTCTAAGCATTTCACAAGTTTTTTTAGGATTCTGCACTTGCTCAGAGGTGAAATTCCAAAGCACTGGACATGCCCACTGCACTAGACGTCTGCCCAGATCCTCGAACTCTCCCTGCCACTCCTAACTTTCCTGCCTCTGGACAGATTTCTGGGTGGCACGTTTAAGTAATTGTTTAAACTTAAACAAAACCTGAATTGCATTCAGGAGACCTAAAAATAGGAACATGCTGGTTTGACCATCCCAAGGATATTCAAAGCTTTGAAGAGCTATTGTAATTAGCCTGGAAGAGAAGCATGAGGTGAAGGAGAAAGGGAGAGTGAAGAAGTGGGGAAAAGCATCCCCCACCACCCTGCATAGATTTACTCCCTGAGGAGAAAAGGCAAAGACTGTAATTCTTAATAGTTTCCAAGAGATGAAGAGATGGTTCCTGAGGTATTGAGGGGGCAATAATTTGATCCTATCAGAAGTCAGTGTTATCCAGTACAGAAAAACAGTAACCTTAAACCAGCCCCCAGAACTGATAAACAGCATGACATGGAAGTTACTAATGTGCTATACAACACAGTTCTGAAAAGAAGCACAACAGACCCCAGATCAGAAAGATCAATATTGTGATCAGCAACTGTTAAACTGATCTAATGCTTATAACAATTTATTTTTAAAATGCTCTGGTCAGATCTGTCATCCTGTCATCTCAACCTTTGTGCTCCATGCTAGGCACCAAGAAGACTTGCTGTGGTTTGACCCTGCAGGCAGCTCAGCACTACAAAACTATTCACCCAATGGGACAGAGGAGAGAACTCAGAGGAAAAAAAAAAAAAAAAAAAAAAAAGTAAAAGTTCATTGGTTGAGATAAAGGCAATTTAATAGAACACAAAAGGAATTATTATTATTATTATTATTATTATTATTATTATTATTGTTATTGTTATTGTTATTATTATTATTATTGACACGAATCAACTAAGGTCATGAAATTTTTGTGTGTGTATCAAAAAACAGGAAAGGTGGTGGTGATTAATTGGAAAGTGACAGAGCTGAGCATGACATAGATTGTATGGAATAAGTGCTGGGTATTTTCTTAGTTTTGTCTGAGATGGAGTTAATTTTTCTTCCTAGTAGCTGGTATGGTGCTGTGTTTCATATTTACAGAATCACAGACTAGTTCAGGTAGGAAAAGACCTTACAGATCACATAATTCCAACTCACTTCCCATGGGCAGGGAAACCTTCCACTAGACCAGGTTGATGAAAGCCCCATCCAAACTGGCCTTGAACGCATCAAGGGATGGGGCACAGATCTAGTAGATCATTGTCCTTCTTACACATGGAGCCCCAGAGCTGAATGCAATCCTTGAGGTGTGGCCTCACCATGGCCAAATACAGAAGGACAATCACTTCCCTACGTCTGTTGACCACAGTATCCTTGGTACAAGGCAGGCCTTTTTGGCCAACTTAGCACACTGATGGCTCATATTCAGCCGACTATCCACCAATATCCCCAGGTCCTTTTCCCCTGGGCAGCTGTCCAGCCGCCCTTCCCAAAGCATTGCATGGGGTTGTTGTGCCCCAAGAGCAGGACCCAGCACTTGGCCTTATTGAACTTCATGCAGTTGGCCTCAGCCCATGGGTGCAGCAATCAACAAGACAGAAGTCAACTCACCAGCATTTTTAAAGACATGGGCTGACTGCTGCTCTTGCAGCTTCTTGGCTAGACACAGCCAAGCTTTGTGCCTCCTGCTCTCCAGTCATGGACTCAAGCTGAAGGGACAAGATGACCCATATGGGGGCCTTCTTTCTGTCTGGGTCCCATAGAGGGGATCCCATAGTCAGCATGCCAACCAGGTGCCTTCTGCTGGCCTAGCAGGGCCACTGGCAGATGTCAGCTGGAAAGTACAGATCCCAGGGAGAAGGCAAGGCTGACCTGTCAGCTACAGACAGAAGTGACCTCACAGTCCCTTTCCGTGACACGTTCCTGCTGCTGCCCTATCCACTGCAGAGACAGAAGTGACCTCACAGTCCCTGCCACAGTCACATTCCTCCTGCTGGGGCTGGAGATCCTGAAGCAGAGCTGACCTCTCTAGTCCCTTAGAGACAAGGGTTCACTTTTCTGGATTAGAAATTTAGCAGATGGGCTGTTCTGCTTAGGGTGTCAGGTCTGTGGTTAGGTTATGGGCAAGCTTTGTGGAATAGTTCTTTGTTTTACATCTGCCTAGAAGTCTAGGTTTAATGGAACATGTTAATGCTAGTATTGAAGGCAGGGATTAGGGTGAGGACAAGAGTAAAGGCAAAGGCAAAGGACTATGGGCTGAGTTTTGCTTCATGGAATATTTTGAGTTCAAGCATTAGAATAGGGATTCTTGTCAGGGTGTTGGAGTAGCATTTAGGTTTAGGGATTACTCTTTAAAACTCTTCTAATGTGGGTTTTCTTTAAAACTGGTTACTCTTTAAAATTGGCTAACGGCCTTACATCAATGTTTTAATTCTGTGTTAAAGCAGCATCAATATTAGCTGAAGCCTCTTACCTCTACTAAATTGTTGTAGAGGTTCACTCATCCTTCTCCCTCCCTCTCTAGGGATGTCCGGATCAGCCCCTGGCTTTGTGTTTCATGGATTACTGAGGGCAGATTGAGAGAAATCAGTCAAGTCAGGAAGGTGCTCAGAGCAAGGTGAGAGCAAGGTGGGGAAGCAAGGTGGGTATCTAAGTCCTGCAGGGAAACAGGTGCAGACGTGACAGCATAGGACAGCGTGTGGTGGTTATTGTCAAGGATCTTTTGCAAGATGAAACCCCCGACAGAGCCAACAGCTTTGTCTGCTGGGCTCTGGCTCTTGTCTCCATTAGTGATGCCTATGAGGAGACACCTCATCCTTACAGCAGTAGGGCCTCAATGCCTTCTCATCCCCCTCCAGGAGCCTGGGAGATGTCCTCCTGTAGCCTTGTACTTGGCACTTACCCACCGTACACTGACCCAGGAAGAGTCCTAAACCTTGCTGGAGGGACAGCATCTCCCTTCCCAGAGGCTGGGGTCAGGGCCCGACTGTTGGACTTTATGGGACACATCAAGGTTTCCTCAGCATCAGGGCCACCTTTCCTGGGCCTTGGTCTCCCTGCCTGCCCTTTTCTGCTCTAACAAGTCCATGGGGAGGCCTTGACAGTAATGTCCCTCAGTGGGACCGTTAGCACTGTAAGAGGCTTTGGAGTTTGCATCAGACTTGGACTACTTGAGAAGCTGCTTCAGCCACCCAGATAAAGCTCCTCTGCCAGGCACAGCATTGCTGGGGGCACTGCGTGCAGCTGGCATGGGGAGAGGAGAGAAGGGGGAGAGAGGTTCAGGGCAGCCTGGGCAGGGGGAAGGCAGGGGAGAGCTGGCAGAGGGAGAAATCTTCCCAGCCACCTCCCCATGGTAAGTCTCTGGGTGCAGGGCAATGCTGCTGCACACCCTGCCAGGCTCTCCTGGAGCTGGCCCAGCCCTCAGCTGATGGGAGCTGTCAGGAGGACTCTTGGTGTTGGAGCTGAAGGGCATGCAGGGCTTGTGTGCTGCAGGGTCAGCATGCAGGGCCCGAGGGCTCCCTTCTCTTGAGGCCGGCTGCAGGCTGTGAAGCCGGGGATGCAGGCAGGGGTGGCCAGGGCTGTGGTGCAGAGCAGGGTCCCTGCTGTGCCCCAGAGGCTGTGTGCCGCAGCAGGGCCTCTGCTACCTGCCAGTCTCCACAATCAGCCTGCCTGGGGAGCTGCCCAGGGGCTGCAGGGAGAAGCTGAGGGTGGAAGGAGCCCCCCTGGTACCGCAGGGCAGGGCAGGGTCCTGCTGCTGCCCAGAGTCTGCTGCCTGGGGCAGGCTGCTCACAGCCCCGCACCTCCCTAGGGCACTGCACTGCAGAACTGCCCGGCAAGAGCTACCTGAAGGCAGTGCACTTTTTAGAATCTGCTTCATTTTCCTGCCCATGTGCTGAGGCAGAAGGATGGTAATGGAGTAGGAGCATCTGTAGCAGAGACTAAGTCTCCTCAAGCATTGCTGCTGCTCTGAGGCACCTCACACACCTCAGCATACAGACTGTATCAACACCACCTTTGTTGTTTCTTGAGGAGTTATTTGACCTTCTCCATTCCTGCAGACAGGGAGATGACCTTGCCCAGTGGACTTCTCAGATCACTTAGGGTTCCCTTTTACCTGTTGCTGTAGACTAGGACGGACTGCTTCAGAGCCCACAGCACAGCCCCCTGCTTCTTTTGGCACCCTCAGAACACCAAGCAGAAGTAAGCCAAGCAGCTGCAGAAAGCTCTTCCTGTGAAAGGAATGGGAAAGAATGTGTTGTGTGTGACTGTTCTATGAGACATACAAAGTATTTTGGTCAGAGAAGTCCTTAAATTTTACAATGTCACTTCTTCTTTTGGACAGACTACCTTGCTCAGGGGCAATAAATGTGTAACAACAGCTCCATCACTGAGTTCCTCCTGCTGGCATTCACAGAAATGCGGGAGCTGCAGCTCCTACACTTTGGGCTCTTCCTGGGCATCTACCTGACTGCCCTCCTGGGAAACAGACTCATCCTCACTGCCGTAGCCTGCGACCACCACCTGCACACCCCCATGTATTTCTTCCTCCTCAACCTTGCCCTCAACGACCTGGGCTGCATCTCCACCACTCTGCCCAAAGCCATGGCCAATTTGCTCTGGAACACCAAGGCCATACCCTATTCAGGATGTGTTGTACAGCTCTTTCTTATAATCTTTTTGAATTTATCAGAACTTTCTCTTCTCACTGTCATGGCCTACGACCGCTACATTGCCATCTGCAAGCCCCTGCACTACGGGAGCCTCCTGGGCAGCAGAGCTTGTGCCCAGATGGCAGCAGCTGCCTGGGGCAGTGGCTTTCTCCACGCTGTGCTGCACATTGCCAACATATTTTCCCTGCCCCTCTGCTGTGGAAATTCTCTCAGCCAGTTTTTCTGTGAAATCCCCCAGATCCTCAAGCTCTCCTGCTCAGACTCGTACATAAGGGAAGTTCAACTTACTACAGTTACTGCTTTTCTATTTGGGGGTTGTTTTGTTTTCATTGTGCTGTCCTATGTGCAGATCTTCAGGGCTGTGCTGAGGATGCCCTCTGAGCAGGGCCGGCAAAAAGCCTTTTCCACATGCCTCCCTCACCTGGCTGTGGTCTTCCTCTTTCTCAGCACAGCTATCTTTGCCCACCTGAAGCCCCCATCAATTTCCTTCCCTTTCCTGGATGTTGTTCTGGCATTTCTGTACTTGGTGGTGCCTCCAGTAGTGAACCCCTTCATCTACAGCATGAGGAACAAGGAGATCAAGGTTGCCATGTGGAAAGTGATGACTGGGTGTTTTTCTTCAGCAATATATTGCCTGCTTTTTTCTGTAAACCACTTGTAATTTTATTCATGATAGGCGAAGCCAGTGGGTATTATGTTCTTGTGTTGTCATGGTAGTTTTGTTTTATTCTCAATTTTATTTTATTGGATGTTTTCCACAAAGAAATATAATTCTTCATTTTGCTTGAGTATTTAAACCAATTAAAGTGCCTCTTTTGCCTTATATCCTTCCTCTGAGACGTTTTCTGTGGCTTCAGGGACAGTGTGCAGTGGTGGAGGGGAAAAGAGTCGTGGCAGTCTAGCCTGGGAGCACCAGCACTGGGTCCATGCAGAGCTGCTCTCCTGCCACTGACACCCTCTCCTGCTGAGCCCTGCTGGCGGTTTAAGGCCTGGATGCTCCTGTAGCTTGGCGCCAGTGCTGCTGTGATGCTGTGCTGGGACTGCAGGCAGGGACAGGCAGTTGGCACATGAGTGACACAGCTGCTCTCCAGAACAGAATTTCCCTCCTAAAAGGGCCATGCCTGAAGGCTCACGTCATCTTTCAGAGTTGCTGTCACATCAGAACATGCTCAACAAGAGTCCCAAAGGCTCCCTGGGATATAGGATGTGCTGGGAGAAGAGCAGGGCCTGTTCAGGTGCAGGAGAGACACAGGAACAGAAACCCTTTGCAGCTGCTGCTACATGCAGGCACATTGTATGCACATGGAGAGAGGAACAAGAGCGAGCACAAAGGCCATCAGCTATCCCTAGGGGTGTCATGAAGGCCAGTGGGGCAGAGTGTCTTCAGGTCCCTTCTTCCTGAGAGTAACAACCATGGGGCACCTGCCTGAATAGCAGAGAATAGTCCAGGGGGAAGGCACCTTCAGAGACCGTCTAGTCCAAAGTGCAAGATGTGAATGCAGCTCTGCAATGTGTTTCCTTGAACCCTCAAGGTCCCTGTGCCCATTTCTCATGCTTTGGGGCATCTCAGAGGAGGACAGAGCCAGGTAATGCACCCACCACAGGGCTGAGGTGCCTCCCAGACTCTGGCAGTGGCTGCAGGAGCCAGAGGGACCCTTCAAGTGCTGCAGTGCACTGTGTATGTGTAAGGCAGGGACTGGTGTCTCTGAACAGCCCAGTGTGGATGAGCAGTGCACGAGGCCAGCTCAGATATGGGCACCTCACAAAGCCTTGACATTTCTCTGTGTAGAACTCCAGTAATTACCCCCAGTGTTCCCATGAGATTTTTGTCACCCTCCTTGCACAGGTTCATTGCAAATGCTTCTCTCTGACATGTCATTCTACTCTGCCTTTTGGACTGGTGGTGACAGCAAACTGATGGCTGTTGGTGACAGCCAACATGGCTTCACACAGGGCAGATTGTACCTGACAAACCTGGTGGCCTTCTACGATGGGTTTACAGCATTGGTGGAGAGGGGAAGAGCACCTCACATCGTGAACTTTGACTTGTGCAAATCATTTGACTCTGTCCCACACAATAGCCTTGTCTCTCAATTGAAGAGACATGGGTGTGATGGATGGATCACCTGGTGGGTGAGGAATTGTCTGGATGGTCACCCTCAAGGAGCTGGAGTCTACAGCTCAATGTCCAAGTGGAGGTCAGTAAAGAGTGATGTTCCTCAGGAGTCAGTATTGGGGCCAGCACTGTTTAACACTTTGTCAGTGACATGGACAGTGTGACTGAGTGCAGTCTCAGTGAGTATGCTGATGACACCAATCTGGGTGGTGCAGTCAATACACTGGAGGGAAAGGATGATATGCAGATGGACCCGGACCGGATTGAGAGATTTTCCTGTGGGAACCTCATGAGGTTCACAAAGGCTAAGTGCAAGGTCCTGCAGCTGGATTGGGGCAGGGTGGAGAATGAGTAGAGAGCAGCTCTGAGGAGAAGGACTTGAGGTACTGGTGGATGAGAAGCTCAACCTGTGCTGGCAATGTGAGTTTGCAGCCCAGAAAGCCAACTGCATTCTGGGTGGCATCAATCAAGTTTGGCCCAAAGGTTGACAGAGTTGATTCTCTCCCTCAGCTCTGCTTTTCAGTACTGCATTCAGTTCTGGGACCCCAAACTCTAGAAGGACATGGAAGCATTAGAATTATTAGAAAAAGTCTAGAAGAGGCCAAAAACAAGATAGAGAGTCTGGGGCAACTTTTCAGTGAAGACTGGCTGAGAAAGCTGGTTCTCTATAGCAGCCTTCCAGTACCTAAAGGGGGCCTAAAAGAGGGTGCTTTAAAATTAGGTATAAGGAAGACATTCTTTCCTTTGGGGGTGGTGGTCAATGGAACAGGTTGCCCAGAGAAGTTGTGTCAACCCATCCCTTGCCCCTTCATGGCCAGAAGCCTCCCATGCCAAACCACGATGGACACCAGCCCCCCCCACACACACACACTGCAAAGCTGCTGTTTAACCTCATCTTTCCTGAATGGGGCCTCCTCTGCACCACCCAATCTCAGCTCCCACTTTGCCACAAGTGCTCTGCATGGGTGCTACACAGCCTAACTCTACCATGTCCTGCCCTGGTTCTGCCATCCCACTGGGCAGGGGAGAGGGTGGCCACAGCAAAGGGATGCGTTTGGGTGTGGAATGTGTGGCCTGGAAAAGACAAGGAGTCGAGGGAGAGGACAAGGCAAGGCAGCAAAGGCAGCATGAACAGTGCTGTTGGTGTGGGGCCACGTTTGTACCAGTGTAATAAATGGCTCAGTCTTCAAAATAGGACAATAATCAAAGTTTACAATTTATTAAATGAATACAGGTAAGCAAGCAGCACTGGGTGCACCGGGAGTCTCTGCTCCACCAAGACACACACCAGTTACATCAAGCGGATGATTTTTATGCTCCTAGGCTGATACATATTCATTACTACTTCAAAAAAAAACACAGGGTTATTATAATTAGTTTCTGGAATCCAAACCCTCCTACTGGAGCATGCGTATCTGGTGGTCCCTCTGAGGGTCTCTGTGGTTCTCTCATGCTGAAGGCTCATAGTCTTCCTCCCTCTTGTCCTTCTCCTTTGTCCAACTTGGCTGTATGTCAGGGACTTGTGCAGTGTCCCTTGCAAGCTTTGTCTTTTAGTTGTTCTTCAGCTCTCCCCTGCTCCTTAATCTCCTGGTCAGATATCAGAGACTTGCATAGTGTCCCATGCAATAGTCATAATAGTTAGCAGTTATTCTGAACCCCCCAGATATCAGAGACTCCAAGGAAAAGCCTACAAATACATTTCCCTTCAAGCTCTCTATTGACACAAATTGCTAAAACATTCCTTTGCAAGATACAAGAACTATATACATTAACCACTCTGGTTTTCTTAGACTTGTGGTTATACAAGGGTATGTAAGACAGAAGGTCACATTCATCATACCATGCGGCCCTAGCATTGTTCCATACTGACATGAATCAGATGAACGTATTTCACAGCAGGATCCTCAGAGGGCAGCAGCTGGCAGGAGGCGAGGGTGATACTATAAAAGCCAGTCAAAGTAACTCTCTAAGACTCAGTTTGGAGTTTTAGAAAGCAGGTGTTCTTTTATTGAGGTCCTGGACGCACAGGGGATCACTCCAGTGCTTACAGAACTGTTTGAGCTATAGGGATTATATACAAGCAAAACATACATGTTAATCACATTTCCCCAAAACATATTCATACTACTTCCTGTAACTCATTAAAATCAGTAAGTGTCGCTGACACATGCACATTTGTTTCCCCTGTCTTTCAGGGGTCTCTGGTGGTCATCGGTAGTCTTCCTCACTATGTTCATTAGTTGAATCCAGTTCTTGTCCATGCTCAAGCCATCGAAATCTTTCTTCTCTTATTCTTTCATCTCAGGCATGCATACAAAGCTTAGGTGGTTACACATCCAAGGATATATATAGCATGAGTTTCTCACCTAATCTTCTGACACATGCTCTAGGCCTGGGTCACCTTGCCCTCATTCTGAGATACAAGTCTGTAGGCTCTTATAGATAAAGCTGACTAATTAGTGACTAAAGTAACATCAGGGGTGAATGTTTCTGAACTTCCTTCTTTCTAACAAAACCTAGAAAAGGTTTCACCTATCTCCTAATGAAGCTTTTCAAATCTGAAGCCATTGTTCTGTCAAGGAAGAAACTATTTCTCCTTTCAGCTCAGTATCAATGGGAGGCCAGGAAGCCCCTCCCAAGGCTGCTTGTGCCAGCAGAGACAAGGCCGAGGATGAGGGGAGAGAGGGGAATGGAAGGGCTGTGGTGAGGCCCCTGCTGCATTGCTGGTTGCCCTGCAGAAGATGTGCTGGCCAGCAGGCCTTGTGAGGTCACCCAGCGCCTCACAGAGCACCCTAAGGCAGCAGGGATGGCACTGGAGAGGTGGCTGGCAGAGCCCAGCCAGGGGCTGGCTGTGGGTCCCCTCTGCTGCAGCCGCCTGATGGAGCGTGGCAGGAGGAGGGCAGGCAGGGCTTGGGGCTACCATGCTCACAGTTCCCAGTTTCTTTACATGGTTCCTAACCTGAGACTTGTCCATCAACTGTAAGTGTTCCTTGCAGATGACCTTGTGAAACGCTGGGATTTGGTGAATAAATCTCATTCTGTTTTCCAAGGAGAAGAGAGCCTCTCTTTCCCATCTTGTGATGCTCTGCTCTGCATCAGGGGCAGCACAGCTCCATACATCACAGCAGGCTTAGACCAGACTGCAGGAAGAGCAACCAGGAGGAGAGAGCTTGGGCACAACCAGGGATGCCATATGAGCCAGCAGTGTATACACGGATATGGTCACATCCACATTGGGATGCTCCAATGTGGAGCATGTGGAGTGTGTCCACCTGGGCAAGGGACTTCTCATCTTCCATGACTCCACACTGGTGTGGCCATAACTGGAAGAGGGCTTCCCAGTGTGAGGCTCCTTTTCTGAAGGACTAGGGAGGAATGGAGAGGGTTCAGAGGAGGTGTGCCAAGACAGGGCTAGGGGTCATGTGTGTGGAGGCTGAGAGCCCTGCGCTTCGTAGGCCTGGTGAAGCACAGGCTCAGGGCACCCTTGTAGGAGTTCCTGACAGATGGAAATCTGCTTTCAGAGATGATGGCACATTTTGGGTAAGGGTAAAGAGCATGAGAAAGGAAATCCATCCACCATAATTTGGCTGTTTTGGAGGTCCAGAGTGGTGATGAGGAGAAAGAAATGCCACTCCAAGGGCAGTGCTGTGGTGACTCAGAGGGAGTCTGCTTCAGCCCATGGCTTGTGTTTCAAGTCAGAGGCAGTGAGCACAAGGAGTCCCTAGTATGGGTAGGGAGATGCTGTGGTGGGGAAGCAGGTTGGATGTCTCCAGGCTGCAGGGAAAATGGTTCATGCATGGGACAGGATAGGACAACCTGTGGGGAGATGTCCAAGGGCACTGACAGGGCTGGAAGGCCCTGACACAGCAGAAGTCTTTGTCCCCGTGGCTCTGGCTGTTGTCTCTGCCACTGGGGCCTATGAGACGACACATTGTGTTCCTGGCACTGGAACCATGTGGCCTCTTTGCAGTCCTGTGCACTGGAGTTGCACTGTTGTCCTTTAGTTGCCATCACACACCCCAGATCCCACTGCCCCTTGAAGAGCAGCGTGAGGGACAGAAGCACTCTTCCCAGAGCTGGGTGTCAGGCCTTGGTGCTTGCTTTGATAAAACACATCAAGGTTTCCTTGCCATCAGGGCCACCTTTACTTTGCCTTTGCCTGCCTATCATCACTGCCTCCCCTTTCCTTTGCTAACAAGTCCATGGGGGAGCTGTGGTGGTAATGGCCCCCAGTGGGACCAATTAACACTCCCAGAACCTTCAGCATTTCTCCTGGCCTTAACCTCTTGAACAGCCTGCGCTATCTCCTCTCAGCATCAGAGGTGCATGGACTCAGCGCCAAATACACCCTGGGGCTCGGCACAATGCAGAGAGCCCTCCTGTGTCCTCTTTCTGCCCAGCAGTTCCTTCAAGGCTTCAGGGCTTTTACGTCTAATTGGGGAGATTTCAGAAAGCTAGTGAATGAGGCACATTTCAATGAGCAGTTGATAATAAGGGAGCTTTCCCTTCAAGCTGGATTCTTTATTGATTTATTTCAATTCCCTGCCCTCTTCCTTTGATATTGATCCAGAGGGTCTCCTAAGGAGGTCTGGTCAGCTTGGAAAGGCATCAGACTTTCCAAGCTGAGCATCAGACTTCTCCAGTCAGGACTGCCACTGCACGTTACAGCTCCTTTGCACCAACTCCCAGCCCTTTTCCCCACAGAACTGCCGACACGCAGGCACAGAAGGACTGCTCCCCATTGAAAACCAACCAAAGTTAAGCGTGGTGCAGTTCAGTAAACAGTAAAACACTCTCCTCAGCTGTGTGCCCAGTGCAAGCTGCAGCTAACGAGGTTCACCTTCCCCAAGGGATAGCCATACAAGGACTGTTCTAGGCAGAGTGTTTGAAGTGATGAACACATGCTCTTTTATTTATTTATTTATATTTTCTTTCCTATGTTGGAATAATTTGTTCACCTTTCCAGGCAGACCTTGCTAGGTTCAGGGGCCCCTCTGTACTAGAGGTGTTTGCCTGGGGCTGGCAGCTGTCAAGAGGAGCTGTGGGAGACCAGAGGCCCTCAGGAGCTGCAGGTGGAGGCTGGGCAGTGTGTCAAAACATCAATATTGGCCATTTTTAACTATGAAAAAAAAGGAAAGCAGAATCACCAAAGTTTGTAAAAGCTGTAAATGTGCATCCATAAATTATCAATGTTTTAGAAGTTTGACTTTATTTCTGTTTAGTTTTGTTTTCTTTTTTACTTTTATTGACATTTTCAAAGCATTTCTAGTATTGTTAGGCCAACACCATTAAGATCATTCTGCATCTTGTATAAAGCCCTGTGCCCAACCTCCCCCCCCCCCCCCCGAAGAATCTTATCATATCCATGACCATTCACAGTCTTTGCAAAAAAGTACATAACACTGAGATGTGGACCTTGCTGCACAGATGGAAGAAAGCAGGGCCACGAACATGCACGCAATATTCACTTTTCCAGGTGACAGATCCAGGAGATGTGGAAGTGTGGCAAAAGTAATAAACATGCTCAGCTTTATGGCCAGGACAGAGTATGCATTTCCCTCCAGGTAGGAAAGAAAGTGAAAAATGAGACCGTCTCTGAGAGGAGCAGCGTGCAGAGGGAGAGAATTAACACCCCAGAAAAGCCTAGATCTCTTCCCACACCTCAGAGCACATCCAGGTAATGGACTTTTAGGTGCTTACAGCTGGAAGACAGGAGATGGAGGTATAATGCAGAGATGGCTGAGGCAGTGTCTCCCAGGCTACAGTTACAGCCAAGGGAGAAGAGGAGATGTTCACCTGCCTGGCTTTAGATGGTCCCCTACAGCACAGGAGGATTCAGGCCACACAGCATCTCCTCTGGCACCACCAGAAACTGGGCCTGAGGTCAAAGGACCATAAGGCATGTTGGCAGGGTCCTCAGGAGGCCTGCAGCCCAAGCTGTCATAAGCACGGTCAGAACAGGCTGTTCAGGGCTTGATCCTGTTGCATTTTGCAAAACCAGCAAAGACGGAGACTGCACAGCCTCTGGGTGACGCCTAGCTGAGCTCATGGTGGGAAGGCTTTTTGCCTTCTGTTTAGCCTGAAGCTCTCCTCTTTCACCTTCACAGCTGTTGTCTTTTATCCTCCCACCCTGAACCCAGCTGAAGATCCTGGCTACGCATCCTCCACAACCCCCTCAGAGATACAGCCAGAGGAGGTCCCCCTCGCCCTGCCCTTCCCCAGTGTCGTGGTTTAACCTGGCCGGCAGCTAAACACCACGCAGCCGTTCGCTCACCCTCCCCCCTCCCTCTCTGGGACGGGGGAGAGAAATGGAAAGTGAAGCCCGTGAGTTGAGATAAAGACAGTTTAATAAGACAGGAAAATAATAATAACAATAATAAGAATAAGAATAAGAATAAGAATAAGAATAAGAATAAGAATAAGAATAAGAATAAGAATAAGAATAAGAATAAGAATAAGAATAATACAATGGTGATAATAGTACTACTAATAATAATATGTACAAACAAGTGATGCACAATGCAATTGCTCACCACCTGCTGACCAATGCCCAGCCTAACCCCGAGCAGTCCGGCCCCCTCCCCCCGGCTAGCCACCCCTATATATTGTTTAGCATGACGTCAGATGGTATGGAATACCCCTTTGGCTAGTTTGGGTCACCTGTCCTGGGTCTGTCCCCTCCCAGCTCTTACAGCACCCCCAGCCTGCCTGTTGGCAGGACAGAGCAAGAAGCTGAGATGTCCTTGGCTTGGTATAAGCACTGCTCTGCAACAATTAAAGCATCGGGGTGTTATCAGCACTCTTCTCATCCTAAGCCAAAACACAGCATTCCACCAGCTACTAGGAAGAAAATTAACTCTGTTCTAACTGAAACCAGGACAGTCTTGTCTACAAACTTGCTGATGGTGCACTCGATCCCCTCACCCAGATCATCACTGCAGATATTGAAGAGAACTGGAGCCAGTACTGAGCACTGGGGAACACCACTCGTGAGTGGCCTCCAGCTGCATTTATCTCCATTCACCACAACTCTTTGGACCTGGCCACCCAGCCAGTTTTTAACCCAATGAAGCGTACATCTATCTAGGCCTTTAGCAGCCAGTTTCTCAAGGAGAATGCTGTGGGAAATGGCTTCAGAAACTTTATCAAAGTCTAGGTAGACCACATCCACAGCCATTCCCTCATCCACTGAGCACATTTTCGTGGTTCTGCTCGAGTGGACAGCCGAGCTCCACCACAGCTGCTCTCTCACTCCCCCTCCTCAAAGAGGAATGGGGAGAAAATATGTGAAAAGGGCTCAAGGATTGAGATAAGGATGAGAAAATCATGCAGTAATTATTGTAACGGGCAAAACAGACTCGGCATAAGAAGATAGTAAGATTTATTGCTTATTACTAACAAGCTAGAGAAGTGAGAAACAAAGGAAAGAAACCAAAAGCACCTTCCCCCCCCATCCACCCTCTTCCACCTCCTCCCCCCAAGCGGCGCGGGGGAATGGGGGTTATGGTCAGTCTACAGCGTTTCTCTGCTGCTCCTTCTCGGTCACTCTTGTCCCCTGTGCTGTGGGGTCCCACCCACGGGACACAATCCTTGATGAACTGATCCGGTGTGGGCTTCCCACAGGCAGCAGCTCTTCCAGAACTGTTCCAGATATGGATCCGTACCACGGGGTCCATCCCTCAGGAGAAAACTGCTCCAACCTGGCTCCCCTACGGGCAGCAGCTCCTGCCAGGTCACCTACTCCTGCGTGGTCTCCTCTCCACATGATACAGGTCCAGCCTGGGACCTGCTCCGGCAGGGGTCTTCCACAGGCGGCAGCTTCCATCGGTGCAGGGCCACGTGCTCCACCGTGGTCTCCTCCAAGGGATGCAGCATGGAACCCTGCTCCACCGTGGTACTCCATGGGCTGCAGGGGGACATCCTGCTTCACCATGGTCCTCACCACAGGCCGCAGGGGACTTCTGCTCCGGAGCCTGGAGCACTTCTCCCCCTCCTTCTGCACTGACCTTGGCACCTGCAAGGCTGTTTTCTCACTCCCTTCACTCTCCCGGCTGCTGTGTGCCACAGATTTTTTTTCCCTGTCTTAAATATGCTCTCACAGAGGCGCAAAACAACATCGCTTATTGGCTCAGCTCTGGTCAGCAGTGGGGCCCTTCCCAAACATGGGGCAGCTTCTAGATCCTTCTCACAGAAACCACCCCTATGGCTCCCTGCTACCAAAACCTTGACACATAAACCCACTACACGCATCACCTTCCCGTAGATTGAGATCAGAGTTGTCAAGTAGGACCTGGCTTTGATAAACCCATGCTGACTGGGCTTCAACACCTGATTGTCCTGAAAGTGTTGTGTGATGGTACTCAAGATAATCTGCTCCATGAGCTTCCCCAGCTCAGAGGTCAGACTGACAGGCCTGTAGTTCTCGAGATCTTCCTTCTGGCCTTTCTTTTACATGGCTGTCACATTTGCTAGTCACCAGTCAACTGGGACCTCCCCTGATAGCTAGGACTGTTGGCAAGTGATGGAAAGAGGCTTGGTGAGCACTTCAGCCAGCTCCCTCAGTACCAATGTGTGGAGCCCAAATAGACTTGAGTACATCGAAGCAGAATAGCAGTTCTCTAACCATTTCCTTGTGGATTATGAGGGCTTCATTCTATTCAATATCTTTATCTACCAGCTCAGGGGGGTGAGTACAAGGGGAACAACTGGTCTTGCTGCTAAATATTGAGGTAAAGATTGCACTAAGTACCTCAGTCTTTTCCTCATCTCTTCTTATTCTGTTTTCTCACATCCAATATAGGATGAAGATTCCCCTTAATTCTCTCTCTCTCTCTCTCTCTTTTTTTTTTCCTTATGTATTTATATTTAAAAAACAAACAAACAAACAAAAAACATTTTTATTGTCTTTAAAAGTAATAGATGTATTGAGCTCCAGTTGGGCTTTGGCCCTTCTAAATTTTTTCTTTGCACAGCCTAACAACATTTAGGACTCAGCTTCCGAGAAATAACAGCATACATGAGAAGAACAGAAAGGTGGAATCTGGCAGCCTTCCATCCTCTACCCTTCTATGACACTGTGTTGGAGCTCCATTCAACTGGTTACTCTTCTACTGCCCAAAATCTCTGCAGCTGCTGATGCTTTTATCTTGTGAGAGACAGCACAGTTAGGATGAGACATCTCCCTGCAGACATTAACAGTTCACAGAGTGGGGCATTTGTCCAGGGGAACCTTGAGAAACTGTAGGATCTTACATTCAAAAACCTCTTGACATTTACAAGGAGAAGAGCCTAGTCCTACAGAAGAGGAAGAGGAACCCCACATATCAGGGCAGACGGGGACCCTGCTGAGTGAGCAGCACCCAGGAGGAGGAGGGGAGCACCATGAGGGATGCCATATGAACAGTGGTGCCTGCTCACCAGGACCCAGGCCAGCATCCTACAGAGCTGCCTTATGAGGAGCATGTCCATCAAGAAAATACGAGTTATCAGACTCAGCTCCAATATGGTGTTACCCCACCTGCACAAGGCTGTCCCAGTGAGTAGCTCCTCATTTACGAGAGATGCAGGACTGTGCCCAGAGAGGTTGTGCCAAGGTGGGGTTCAGGGCCTAAAGCACCTGCTGTGTATAGAGTGTCTGAGAGACTTGGGTTTCTCTGGCCCAGTGGCATGGAGCACCCAAGTAGAGCAAAAGTAGCCTGAGACTGCCTGAAGGGTGTTTTTGGAGATGTTTTAGCTTTCCTCTGTAGGGAAAAATGGCATGACAAAGAAATAATGCTACAAAATTGACTTCAGGATGTTGAGACTGGACTTGAAGAGAAAGAAATTCTCATCTCCTACTGCCGCAGGGGGAGCCCTGAGCAAGGTATGAAAGGAAAATATCTCCCTTCCCAGAGGGTGGGCATCAAGGCCTACCCTTGTGCTTGGTGAAACACATCCACTTTGTCTACACCTCAGTGTCACCTTCACATTGCCTTTGTCTACTTGTCCTCACTGCCTCCAATATTCTGCTCTAACGAGCTCCAAGGGAGGCTGTGTCAGTGCTCGCCTCAGGGGGAAACTCCAGGAAACTTGCATCTAATTTGGACTTCTGGAGAGATGTCTTCAATTGTCTCTGAGTGCCTGAGGTTCATGGGCTCATCACCAAAGCTACCAGAGGAGTCATTACAATGCTTTGGGCTGGGTCTCTGGTGCTGAGCTGGGCCGGGCTCCTGGGACAGAGAGCTCGTGGCAAGAGGACCCTGGTGCAGAGAGACAGCTCTGCCCAGGAGCAGCTCCTCTGCACAGTGCAGCAGGGCTGGGAGCTCTGACTGCAGCTGGCACAAGGAGAGGAGAGTAGGAGAGAGGGCTTGGAGGCAGTTGGCAGTGGGAGGATGCTGAGAGCTGCCTGCAGGAGAAATCTGCACAGCCCTTGACGAGGTAAGTGTCTGGCTGCAGGGCCATGCAGCTGCAGGTCCTGGAAGGGTCTCCTGCTGGGTCTTGCTTATGGGAGGGCAGTGAGCAATGCAGTAGGCTTTGAGACTGCTGCTGGGTTGCACTGCAACATGAGGAAGTCTGGCAGAAACCACTTGGAGTGCCATATCCCAGCTGCCCCTGGTCTTTCACAAGCAGGGTGGCCAAACCTCCTCCAGACACTGCAGTGGGATACTGGGACACCCCAGCTTGTGAATATCCAACTCTGTCTGTGGGGTGTTCTCCTGGGCTGCATGTTCCTCTCCGTCAGGTCTTACCTCTCTCATGGCATACTTGTTTTATCCAGGATCCTGAAGGAGAAGACACCTCCATGCTAAGGCGCTCTCCGTGCTGCTGGATGGCTGTCTGTGGGCAGCTGGAGTGAGGCCTCGGCACCCCCGGCTAGGAGGGAAGAGCTGAGATTCTGATCAGGTATACCAGAAATGAGGTGAGGATTCTGTGCAGCCTCACTTCAGCTGGGGCTTCTCTGCTCTCAGCTGTCTCCACTTTCATCTTGGAAAAACACGGAAGTGTGATCATCGTCCTAAGAATTATAGGGCTAACTACTAGAAAATAAAGCAAAGAATTTACACCTTGCTCTACAGTGTTTTCAGAAGAGTTGCTTGTAACAACACTGCAAAGCTCATTGATCTGATAAGTGGATTGCACTTGAGTTTCCCCCACGTTCCTGCTTTCCTTCTGCTGCACAGCAGGAAGGACTCCTCTGCAGCCCAAACCAGCCCCTGCTCCCAGTGCCACTCTCAGTCAGCCCCAGCCACAGCTCAAGCAAGAGAGCTGCAGAAAGGTTTTCCTGCAAAGAGAGAGGCTCGAGCTGGAGGGTGCTTTTAGACTTGAAATAGGTTTTCCTCAGAGAGGTTTTCTGATTTTGCTCTACATACTCCTCCTTAACAGAAAACTGTGTTCAATGTCAGACAATGCCCAACAGCAGCTCTGTGAGTGAGTTCCTTCTGCTGGCATTTGCAGACACATGGGAGCTGCAGCTCCTGCACTTTGCGCTCTTCCTGGGCATCTACCAGGCTGCCCTCCTGGGCAACGGACTCATCCTCACCACCGTAGCCTGCGACCACCGCCTCCACACCCCCATGTACTTCTTCCTCCTCAACCTCGCCCTCCTTGACCTGGGCTGCATCTCCACCACTCTGCCCAAAGCCATGGCCAATTCTCTCTGAGACACCAGGACCATCTCCTATCAAGGCTGTGCTGCACAGGTCTTTATATTTGTCATCTTGATTACAGCAGAGTTTTATATTCTCACCATCATGGCCTACGACCGCTACGTTGCCATCTGCAAGCCCCTGCATTATGGGAGCCTCCTGGGCAGCAGAGCTTGTGCCCAGATGGCAGCAGCTGTCTGGGGCAGTGGCTTTCTCCATGGTGTCCTGCACACAGCCAGTACATTTTCCCTGCCCCTCTGCCACGGCAATGCTGTGGACCAGTTCTTCTGTGAAATCCCCCAGATCCTCAAGCTTTCCTGCTCAAATGCCTACATAAGAGAATTTGAGCTACTTGTTTTCAGTTTTTCTTTACTCTTCAGTTCTTTTGTTTTCATTGTGTTATCCTATGTGCAGATTTTCAGGGCAGTGCTGAAGATGCCCTCTGAGCAGGGCAGGCACAAAGCCTTTTCCACATGCCTCCCTCACCTGGCCGTGGTCTCCCTCTTTGTCAGCACTGTCCTGTTTGCCCACTTGAAGTCCCCCTCCATCTCTTTCCCATCCCTTGACCTTGTGGTGACAGTTCCGTACTCAGTGGTGTCTCCAGCAGTGAACCTCATCATCTACAGCATGAGGAACCAGGAACTCAAGGATGCCTTGAGGAAACTGATGACCTGATAAGACCTGATAATCTTTTTTTTTTTAAAAAAAAAAAAAAGCCCATTGTCTTCTGCATATGACTCATAAAGCATTTCAGGAACAAGGTTATCTTTTGGTCATTTTTCGTACTCTGGAGATTGCCATCACAAGCTCAGAGCTGTGGGGTGTACGGGCAGGGGGTTCAGCAATGACTGAGTAGGCCATTGCTCATTGTTCACTTGCTGTTCGGGGGATAGGATTTCCCAGAAGAGCAGGGCCTGATGTATGTGCATGGAAGACATGGAAAGAGAAACCCAATGCTGGTTCCAGCAGGCACATCATATGTGTGTGGAGAGATGAACACGAAGGAGCACAAAGGCCATCAGCTATTCCTAGAAGTCTCATGAAGGCCAGCTGGACAGATAGTGTCACAAAACCAAGTAACGTCCCCTGGGAAGCCACCTGAAGGCAGTTCTGGGATGTGCTTCCTTGAACGTCTCTGTGCCCATTCCTCATGCCTTGGGGTATCTCGGAGGAGGGCAGAGCAGGGTGAGGCACCGCAGGGCTGAGATGCCTCCCAGCCTCTGGCAGTGGCTGCAGGAGCCAAAGGGACACTGCAGGCACTGCAGTGCACTGCATGTGGATGTGCAAGGCAGGGACCTGTGTCTCCCAACAGCCCCATGTGTATGAGGAGCATGGGAGGCCAGCTCAGACATAGGCACCTCACAGAGCCCTGACGCTGCCCTGTGTGACTCCAGAAACAACCCCTGTTGTCCCTGTGAGATTTCTGTCATGCCTCTTGCACAGATTCAATGCACATGCTCCTCTCCTCCATGTCACACTACCATGACTTTCTGGACTGGGCTTTCTGTCAGAGGTTTGGCTCAGAGATTTCTGGGGACTTGGAAAAGGCAGGCATCAAAAGCATCTTATGGAATGACAGTAAATAAATAATTAAATAAAAGGGCGAGGAGAATTGCAACTGTCACCTCTGCTCCTGCTGACATGATGGGGAAAGTCCTGCCACAGCCATCTTCAGGTATGTGGCATAAAAAATAAAGAAATTGCTGAAGCAGTAGGGAAGGGGAAAGAAGGCAATGTGGTGAACCTGGACTTTATCAAGGCCTTTGCCATGGTCTTCTGGAGTCTCCCTTTAGCCAGACTGGTGATATTTGGACTGAAGAAAGGGATGATGATGTGAGGGGGAGGGTGGCTGGACACTAGTGGTACAAAGTCCTCCTGCCACCCAGATACCAGCAGCACCCCTCAGTGATGGGCACTTGGGTCAACAACATTGACCCTCTTTGTTATCTCCCTTTATGATTACATGGAGCACATGTTCAGCTCAATTGTGGCTAATGCCAAGCTAGGAGGACTCCTTGAGCAACTTCACCTTGCACAGAGCACAATACTATGTGGGCTGCTGCAGGGCAAGTTAACTCCATCCCTGTCAGACCCAGTACAAGCAGACACTCGATTGCCATGCCGACTGTGAGATCCCCTCTGCCTACATACCCAGTAGGACCCTTACAGGAAGAAGACCTGGCTATAGATCGTCATGTTCCTTCTTGGTGGTAAGGAACTGGACAGGCTTGAGAGGTTGCTTGCGGGAATCTCATGAGACTCCCACCTGCTCTCATGAGACACCACCTGGAGTACTGCGTTCAGCTCTGGGGCTCCCAGTACAAGAATGACTTGAAGCTATTAGAGTGAGTCCAGACAAGGACTACAAGGATGATCAAGGGGCTGGAGCAGCTCTCCTATTAAAACAGGCTGAGGGAGTTGGGGTTGTTGAGCCTGGAGAAGGCTCTGAGGAGACCTTATAGCATCCATCCAGTACTTAAAGTGGGCCAACAGAAAAGCTGGGGAGAGACTTTTACTCAGGGTGTGCACTGATAGGACAAGGGGAATGGCTTTAAACTTAAAGAGGGTAGATTTAGAGCGGGTAGTCAGATGAAATTCTTGATTTGGAGGTGAGGCACTGGAACTGGTGCTGTGGGTCCAGAGGTCACCCAGAAGGAGTTTGGATCAGCCCACACCCTTGTGTTTGAAGGAACAGCTGGCAGGAGTGGAGAGGCGTCACGGAAATCATGGCAATACAGGAGTGAGAGCAAGGTGGGGAAGAGAAGTGCCTGTCTGCAGCCTTCAGAGAGGTGTGGGACGGCATAGGAAAGTCTGCAGAGGAGAAGGCAGAGGGCTTTGACAAGAATGGAAGGCTGTAGCAGCACTGACACCTTTGTCCCCTTGGCCATGGCTTATGAGGAGACATGTTATACTTGCAATAAATGACTGAGTCCCAAATAGGATTGCAATTAAAGTTTACAATTTACTAAAGGAATAGAGGCAAGGAAACAGCACTGGGTGTGCCGGGAGTCTCTGATCCACCAAGACACACACCTATTACATCAGGTGGCTGGTTTTTATGCTCCTAGGCTAATACATATTCTACACCACTTTTTGGAAAAGGCAGGGTTATTATAATTAGTTTCCCAGGATCCAAACCACCCCATGTGCGCATGCGTATCGGTCTCCAGTGGTTCCTCTGAGGGGTCGCTCGTACTGAAGGCTCATAGTCTTCCTTCCAAGCTTTGTCCTTCGATTGTTCTTCATCTTCCCCCCTTCTTCTTATTTGGTCATATCTTAGCTGGATATCAGAGACCCGTGTAGCGCCACATGCAATAGTTAGCAGTTATTTTGAAACCCCTTCGTTCTCTTATCCCAGATATCAGAGACTTGTCCCATGGAAAAGTCAGCAGTTTTTGGAAACTCCTTTGTTCTCTTATCCCCTAGACCCGAGTCTCACGATTTACCCTTCAAACCCTCTATTGACACAAACTTCTAGACTCTGTTTCACTTAGACGTGTGGTTATCCAAGGGTATGTAAGACAGAAAGTCACATTCATCATACCATGCAGCCCTAGCATTGTTCCATATTGACACGAGTCAGATGAACATATTTCACATACTCATGGCATTCGGACAATGTATTCTCCTTTCAACCATGTGAAAACGCTGGATGGTGTCATAATACTGTCCTTCACATGATATTATCGGCATCGTCCCCTACCCCACAGACTCCAGGAAGAGCCCTGAGTGAGACATGGAGGTGCTGGGGGTGCAGGATCTCCCCTCCCACTGGCTGGGGTCAGGCCTTGGCCTTCTGCTTCGGCAAAACAAACCGAGACTTTTCTCAGCACAGTGTCTTTGACTGTCTGTAATCAGGGCCTCTAGTTATCTGCTGTAACAGTTCCCATGCGAGGCTTTCATAGTAACAGACTAGAATGGCCAACAGAGTGTAGAGAATAGAGCAGTCTAATACTACGGAATAGAGTAGCCAGCAGAGGTGAGACAGGTACTTTGATATAATGAAAGCCATCAGAAAGCTGATCCCAGTTAGATGACTGATATGGGGAGGTCAGGAGTAACCTGGCCAGGACATATGTGAGATTTGGGGGAGGGAAGAGAAAAGAGGAGGAGCTCAGAAGCTTACCTTTGCAGAGGTAAGAGGGTTCATGTCATGTTGAGGCTGCTGTAACACTGACTTCAAACAGTCTTGTAGGGCCTATAAACTATTTTCAACAGTAACAATAATTCCTCAACCTAAACATTACACAAACACCCTGACAGGACTCCACTATTGTAATGCAGAAATCAAAGTATCACCTGAAGAAAAACTCAGCCCATAGCCCCTTTCCCTTACATTTACTCTCTTGCTCACCTGAATCACTGCCCCTAACACTAACATTAAATTGCTCTATTTCATCCTAGACTTCTTGACAGATGTAAACAAAACCCTTAAGCATAATGTGTGCCCATACCCTAACCAGAGACCTGACACCACAAGCAGAACACAAAACGCTCCATCTAAAACTTTGCTTAATCTATAACCCAGAAAGGTCAAATCTAGTCCCTAGGAGACTAGAGAGAGGTCAGCTCTACCTCAGGATCTCCTGCCCCAGCAGGAGGAATGTGACTGTGGCAGGGACTGTGAGGTCACTTCTGCCTCTGCACTTGATAGGGCAGCAGTAGGAACGTGTCACGGAAAGGGACTGTGAGGTCACTTCTGTCTGAAGCTGACAGGTCAGCCTTGCCTTCTCCCTGGGATCTGTACTTTTGTGCGGACATGTGCCAGTGGCCCTGCTAGGCCAGCAGAAGGCACCTGGTTGGCATGCTGACTGGGGGATCCCCTCTGCCTACAAACCCAGGAGGATCCAGACAGAAAGAAGGCCCCCATATGGGTTGTCCTGTCCCTTCTGCTTGAGTCCATGACTGCACAGCAGGAGGCACAAGGCTTGGCTGTGTGTAGCCACGAAGCTGCAAGGCCAGCAGTAGGCCCATGGCATGGAAGAGGCTGCTGAGGTGACTTGTGTCTGGTTGGCTGCCAGGCCGCAAGGAGCCTGATGGGTTGGGATGCCTCTTCAGGAGTGGTTTCCACCCTGATGGAGCTTCCTTTGATATTAGCAAAGAAGAGGAGAGAATAAGCTGCCACAGAACGCAATATGGAAGGTTGGCACTGGCCTCGACGAGGAAGAAATGCTGGGATGAGAGCAAGGTGGTAAACAGAGATGGGTTTCTGCAGACTTCAAGAAAATAGGGCAAAGTGTGGGACAGCATTGGAAAGCTTGCAGAGGAGAAGGCAGAGGGTGCTGGCAAGAATGGAAAGCCCCAACAGCCCTGAATTTTTTTCCCCTTGTCTAGAGCTTATGAGGTGATGAGATGTAGTCATTACAGTGGGGCCTCCTTCCTTCCTTGCAATCCTTGCAGAGGCTGGAAGGTGTCATTCCAGTGTTCTTCTCATGGCATCACGCTGCCCAGAACATCCCACAGATCGCCAGGAAGAGCCCTGAGCCAGACACGGGGTACAAGATTTCCCCTCCAGCAGCTGGTGGCAGGCCTTGAATCTTCTGCTTCACTAAAAGAAGCCAAGACATTTCTCAGCATAGCGCGTTGTCTGTCTGTAATCATGGCCTCCAATTATCTGTCCTAGCAAGGCCCTGGGGAGGCTTCGTTAGTAACAGCCCTCAGTGGGGCCCATTAATACTCCAAGTCACTTCAACTTTTGTGCCTCCTGACTTGACATGCTCAAGCGGTTACATCACTCTCCTCTCAGTACCTGAGCTTCATAGACTGAGCACCAAAATACACCATGGACCTCATTAAAACGGAGAAACTCGTAACATCTCTACCACAATTTTCTTAAAGACTTCAGGATTTGTTCAGCTAATTGCAGAGCTTACATGATGTAGTTAAAGAAGAAGATTTCAAAAAGCACCTAATAAAAACTTCTTGTTTCAAAGTCTGAATTTTGCTGCATTTCAGTTTTGAGCATCATTCTTCTATTGCTGTTCATCCAGGGTGACTGCTTTGGAGACCTCTATCAGGAGGAAAAGCAGAGTCTGGAGGTCTTACACCTCCACTGCCAGCAGTAGTCTTTGTCCCTGTAACTGCAGCTCAGCCCAGCACATGAAACCCTTTCTAAGACAAGTCAGTTGTACTTTGGGAACAAAATAAATAATAAAATATATTAAAATAAATAAATAATAAAATAAAATAAAATAAAATAAAATAAAATAAAATAAAATAAAATAAAATAAAATAAAATAAAATAAAATAAAATTGAAATAAAATTGAAATAACCATTGGAATCTGAGAAATTCAGCTTGAATATTAGTAAACACCTGGACATCCATGGTCTCTCATGGGTATTCTGTGGAAAACTCTGGAAGAAAAGTAAAGAAAATATTTCTTCAAGTGGCTGTAGTTGTACCCACGAGCTAGGCCTCTTTTGGGAAATTGTCCCCTTCCAGTCACAGAAACATAAACTGAGTAATGTGAAAAGACCTGCCCAGTCAATAGAGTAGGGCAAAGTCATGCTTCCTGTGCTATAGATGCAGAAGGCAAAAAGAATTGCATTTTGCCTTATACTGCTCAAGGATGTGTAAACCAGGTCATGCATCTTTACCTTAGTACTGACAAGTCCATCACTAAACCACACTACCAAGTTCTACAACTACACCTTGGCTCTCCAGTCAATGAACCAGCTCATGGATGGCAATCAGGGAGTCCCGGTTAGCATGATGCTACCTCAGGTGCGCCACCATGGTAGCCATTGGCATCTGCTGTTCTTCAACCCTCAGCAAACCCACAACAGAAGGATTCTGTGGAAGGCCAAGCAAGGTAGACAACTGTTTAAGATCCTCCATCTCAAAGGCAGGTATGCCAAAGCCCCAGCGGTAGTGCCCTCTTGGAACTTTGAAGTTCCCTCTCCTGAAACAGTCTATGCTGAGAATGCACAGGCCAGTCCCAATGGGGTGTTTTTGCCATTCCTTCCCAGTTAGACTCCCTTCAGCCTCCAGACAGTTAACTGCTGGGATCCCCTTGTCACTCCAGAAATATAGGTGGGTTCTACCTCTTTAAGTCTTGATGGCATTAGGGTACACTGTGTAGAGCCTGAGACATTTGTGGGTGTGATGTGCCAGAAGACACCAGGAGAAGCATCCCAAGGGGTGGTGCTGCTGGTGAGGACACGTTTGTGCCAGCAGCATGAGTGAGCAGCAGCTGTGCGCAGGCGAGGGGAGGCCAGGAAGTGCATGCCAAGAGCACTCCTGCCAGCAGAGACAAGGCCGGGCCGAAGTCAAGGGGAGAGGCAGGTCCAGGGCAGGGGGCTTCAAGGGCCATGCTGAGCTCCCTGCCCCAGCAGCAGCCGCACTGGCCCTCAGCAGATGTGCTGGCTGGCACACATGGGGAGGTGCTGGCGTGCATCAGAGAGCAGCAAGGAGGGCGCTGGAGAGGGCTGGGGCGAGGTGGGTGGCAGAGCCCCATGCAGGGGCTGGCTGGGGTTCCCCCCTGCTGCAGCCACCGCACGAAGTATGGCAGGAGGAGGGCAGGCAGGGCTTATGGCCATGGGGCAGATCCTGGCCCTGGACGCTCTATGAGCGCCTTGCAGCTCCTGACAGGCTGCAGTGAGGTGCCCCTCAGCCTTCCTTCCTGTGCTCCCAGGGCACATGGCTGCCTCCTGCCCAGCTCACTGCCCTCCAAGAACGTCCGACAGTGCTGCTTCCCAAGCTGGGCCTTGCCCAGCATTAGTCCCCTGCAGGGGCAGAAAATGGCCCTTGTCTTCATGACTTTTCATGGTGTTCCTTTTGGTACATGCTCTTCTCATCCTTTATCTCTTTTACTGAATAAAGAGGCCTAGGAGAACTTTTTGGTACAGAGTACTACAGAAAAAAACATCGAGTCCCTCAGCCACATCTCTGCTTTTCCCCCACATTGCAGCTGGTTTCTTCATTCTACAACCTCTGCTGTACCTGGAGAGAAATTATGAGAAACAAGACTCACAGAAAATGACTACCTGCTGGTTATTTTATTTGGTTAATTACAAAGCTTACCAGCACCTGTAAATGAGGTCTTTGGGTTAAAAAACAAGAAAGACAACAACAACAAAAGGTTGAAGAAATGAGATGGAGAAAAATATTTTTATTGGACTAGTATTGCAAAGAATGAAAAGCAATTTTGAAATACATGAACAAAGGTGTTTCTGCCTTGTCCAGGTTTATGTGAGGAAGATGTGCAGGCACCTCATTGATGGGGAAATACTGTAGATTAGAATAACATCCTCAGTGCCTCCTTTAGCTCCTTGTTCCTCGTGCTGTAGGTGAGGGTTTCACTGCTGGAGGCAACACCGAGTATAGAAGTGAAACCGCCAGGCCCAGGGATAGGGAGGTGGTGGAGGGAGACTTCAGGTAGGCAACCGTGGCAGTGATGCTATGCAGGGAGACCACGGCCAGGTGAGGGAGGCATGTGGAAAAGGCTTTGTGCTGGCCCTGCTCAGAGGGCATCCTCAGCACAGCCCTGACAACCTGCACATAGGACAGAGCACAATGAAAACAAAACATCCAAATGCTAAAAAGACACTGAACGCAAGTACCCCAACTTCCCTGAGGTAGGGATCTGAGCTGGAGGGCTTGAGTTGAGCTTTGAGGAGAGCCTGAGGAGAGCTTTGACTCAAAACAGAGCACTTTGACATGAAACAGCATATCTTTACACTTGCTGAGCACTCTTCTCAGCACTCTTCTCATCCTAATCCAAAACATAGCACCCTTCCTGCACCTGGGGCGCAATAACCCCAAGCAGAGCTACAGGCTGGGAGAGGAATGGTTGGAGAGCTGCCAGGCAGAGAAGGACCTGGGAGTGATGGTGGATAGTCGGCTGAATATGAGCCAGCAGTGTGCTCAGGTGGCCAAGAAGGCCAACGGCATCCTGGCTTGTATCAGGAACGGTGTGACCAGCAGGGCTAGGGAGGTGATCGTCCCCCTGTACTCAGCTCTGGTGAGGCCGCACCTCGAGTACTGTGTTCAGTTTTGGGCCCCTCGCTACAAGAAGGACATCGAGGTGCTTGAGCGGGTGCAGAGAAGGGCGACGAAGCTGGTGAGGGGCCTGGAGAACAAGTCCTACGAGGAGCGGCTGAGGGAGCTGGGCTTGTTCAGCCTGGAGAAGAGGAGGCTCAGGGGCGACCTTATCGCTCTCTATAGGTACCTCAAGGGAGGCTGTAGCGAGGTGGGGGTTGGTCTGTTCTCCCACGTGCCTGGTGACAGGACGAGGGGGAATGGGCTTAAGTTGAGCCAGGGGAGTTTTAGGTTAGATGTTAGGAAGAACTTCTTTACCGAAAGGGTTGTGAGGCATTGGAACAGGCTGCCCAAGGAAGTGGTGGAGTCACCATCCCTGGAAGTCTTCAAAAGACGTTTAGATGTAGAGCTTAGGGATATGGTTTAGTGGGGACTGCTAGGGTTAGATCAGAGGTTGGACTCGATGATCTTGAGGTCTCTTCCAACCTAGAAATTCTGTGATTCTGTGATTCCACCTACTAGGAGGAAAATGAACTCTGTCCTAACTGAAACCAGGACAAGGGTGCACTCTATTCCATCATCCAGGCCACTGACAAATAACTTGAACAGGACTGGACTCAGTGTAGGTCCCTGGGAGACACTGCTGGCTACAGGCCTTCAACTAGACTCTGTTCCACTAAGCACGACCCTCTGAACTCTGCCATCCAGCCAGCTCACATCCCACCTCACCGACCACTCCTCCATCTCACACTTCCTGAGCTAGCCTATGAGGATGTTATGGGAGACAGTGCTGAAAGCCTTGCTGAAGTCAAAGTAGACAACATCTGCTGCTCTCCCCTCACCCACTCAGCTAGTCATTCCATCATAGAAGTCTATCAAGTTGGTGAAGCATGGTTTCCCTTGGTGAACCCATGTTGACTACTCCTGATCACCTTCTTCTCTTCCACATGCTGGAGATGACCTCCAGGATGAGCTGTTCCATTGCCTTTCCAGGGATGGAGGTGAGGCTGACCAGCCTGTAGTTGCCTGGGTCCTCCTTCTTGCCCTTGTTGAAGACCGGTATGACATGAGCTTTCTTCCAGTCTTCAGGCAGCTCTCCTGTTCTCCATGACCTTTCAAAAATGATTGGCCAGCAGTAACATCTGCCAGCTCCCTCAGAACTCATGGATGTATCCCATCGGGGTCCATGGATCTGTGGCTGTCAGGTTTGCCTAAGAGATCTCTGACCTGATCTTCTTCAACCAAGGGAAAGTCCCCGTTTCTCCAGATTTCCTCCCTTGTCCTGGAGGTCAGAGATTCTGGAGGGCTGCTCTTAGCAGTGAAGACTGAAGCAAAGAAGGCATTCAGTAATTCTGCCTTCTCTGTATCCTTTGTCACCAGGTCACCCACCTCGTTAAGCAGTTGGCCCACATTTTCCTTCCTCTTCCTTCTGCTATTGATATATTTGAAAAAGACCTTTTCTCAGACAATGTCCCTATATTCTTCCCAAGTGGCTTGTCCCTTTTTTCCACATTATATATACATCCTTCTTCCATTTAAGTCACTCCAGGATCTCCTTGATCATTCAAGCAGGTCTCCTGCCCTCTTTGACATTTTGCTCACAGGAATACATAGTTTTTGAGCTTGGAGGACTTGGGGGTCAGTGCGCTATCGCTGCCGGTGCACCATTGTGGCAGCCATCAGCACCTGCTCTTCAGCTCTCAGCAACCCCACAACAGAAGGGTCCTGTGTGAGACCAGGCAAGGTAGACAACTATTTGATGTTCTCTATATTCATGGCAGTTATGCCAACAGAACTATGGTACTCTTTTGTTTAGTTGTTTGCCCTTGGAAAAAGCCAGAAACGCAGTCTGGAGGCATATCATTAGGGTTACCCAATGATGTTCACATCACTCAAGAGCTATCATGACCAGCCCGAAAGAAAGAAGGGGAAGGTGCCATGCCTTGTTCCCTCCACCAAGTGGATTCATGAGCATCATACCAGTAACACCTCAAATAATATTTATTGGTGCAGATTTAGGGAAAGCATCACAAACCCATATTTGCTTTCCTAGTGGTAACTTAGTAGTTTCTTGCAATATGTAGTTGCTTTACAGGGAAGGGTTGTACTGGGTCTGGCTGGGATGTTAACTTTCCCTGCAGCAGCCCATACAGTGCTGTGCTCTGCACTTGTAGCTGGAACAGCAGTGTTATCACACCAGTGTTGTGTCTACTGCTGAGCAGTGCTGGCACAGCATCAGGCCTCTCTCTAACCCTCCTAGGGGATGGGCAAAAAGTGAGAAGAGAAACATCACTAGGGCAGCCGACCTCAACCAACCAAAAGGATATTCCATACCATGTGATGTCACACTCAGCAATAAAAGGTGGAAACAGGAAGAAGAGGGGAGGGGTGGGCTCTCATTCTGAAAATGTCAGTCCTCCTCCTGAACACCGGCTACATGCGTTGTGGCCCTGCTTCAAGGACGTGGTCAAGCACCGCTCATTTGTGGGAAGTAGAGAGTAATTTCTTTCCTCTGCACTTCCACATAGACTTCATCTGTTTTATTTGTTTGTCTTCCTCCCTTTTCCTTTCCCTTTTTATTTCCCTTTAGTTAAATTGTTTAGTTCATAATAATCCTTCTTTAATTATTATTTCCCTTTAATTAAATTATCCTTATCTCAACCCGTGAGTTGTTCTTTGCTTTACTTCTCCCCCTCCTCATCTAAAGAGGGAGAGTGAGAGAGCGGTTGTGGTGTTTAGCAGCCCAGCACGGTAAAACCACCACAAGGGTTTGTAGCAATTTGTAATACAGACATTCATGAAAACAGAGCAACGAGGTGTCCGTGTCCTTGTGTACTATGGAATCCTACCAACCTACTGCTGTGATCCATGGGCGAGCTGACCCTCCTAGGTCCTGACCGTTGATACTGTGATGCCCTTGGAGAGGTCCTCAGAGCTGCAGGAGCAACCACGGACCTGGGGCTTGGTGACATCCCTTTGCTGCAGAGAACAGAATCAACCACAGGGGCTGGACGCTTCAGATGCTGGAGTGACAAGAAACTGTCTTTTTTTCTGCTCAGGTCTGCTGCCTCCTCGCACACAGCCAGGCCTGTGGATCATCTCCCTGTGGAGGACAAGGAGGCAAAGCTCTGCTGGTGCCCAAGTAAGAGAAAAATACTCCACCTGTGGAAGGGCAGGGCTGGCAGGGAGGTGGCACAGGAGAGGCACTGGTCTCTTTCTTCTATTGCCACTCAGGGAGGCTTGAGACCGCAGGTCAGTGTCCATACTGCCCACAGGTGCCTGCAGTCCTGTATCCTGAGATCCATCTGCTCTCCTTCTGTACATAACATTTTTACTTTGTTTCTCACAGTTTGGGGGCTGCATTGGTGGACCTGGAACATGGCACTGAAAGGCTGTGTCTCCCACCGTGTTTTTTTTGGTGAGTTTTTCCCATTGCAGCAGCAGAGCAGCAGCTAATTGCTCCTGGAAGAAAACTGAAACAGCTTCTTCAGTGCATGTTTGAGCTTCTGGTTCCTCATGCTGTAGATGAGGGGGTTCACTGCTGGAGGTACCACTGAGTACAGAACTGCCACCAAAAAGTCCAGGTATAGGGAGGAGGTGGCGGGGGGCTTCACACCGGCAAACACAATAGTGCTGACAAACAGGGAGACTACCACAAGGTGAGGGAGGCATGTGGAAAAAGCTTTGTGCAGGCTCTGCTCAGCAGGGATCCTAAGCACAGCCCTGAAGATCTGCGCATAGGACAACACAATGAAAACAAAACAGCCAGCACCTAAACAAAAGCTAAATGCAATAAACCCAACTTCCCTGAGGTAGGCATCTGAGCAGGAGAGCTTGAGGATCTGGGGGACTTCACAGAAGAACTGGTCCAAAGCATTGCCTTGGCAAAGGGGCAGGGAAAATGTACTGGCTGTGTGCAGGACACCATGGAGAAAGCCACTGCCCCAGACAGCTGCTGCCATCTGGGCACAAGCTCTGCTGCCCAGGAGGCTCCCATAGTGCAGGGGCTTGCTGATGGCAACATAGTGGTCATAGGCCATGGTGGTGAGAACATAAAATTCTGCTATAATCAGGAAGACTAATAGAAAGACCTGGGCAGCACACCCTTGATAGGAGATGGCCCTGGTGTCCCAGAGAGAATTGGCCATGGCTTTGGGCAGAGTGGTGGAGATGCAGCCCAGGTCGAGGAGGGCGAGGTTGAGGAGGAAGAAGTACATGGGGGTGTGCAGGCGGTGGTCGCAGGCTACGGTGGTGAGGATGAGTCCGTTGCCCAGGAGGGCAGCCTGGTAGATGCCCAGGAAGAGTGCGAAGTGCAGGAGCTGCAGCTCCCGCATGTCTGCGAATGCCAGCAGGAGGAACTCACTCACAGAGCTGATGTTGGGCATTTGCTGGTTCTGGACATGGACACTGCCAAATGAGAAAAATAAGTAAATAAGTAAATAAATAAATAAATAAATAAATAAGGAGTGTTAGGAGTAAAGTCTGTGAGAAAAATTCAGTTAATTCCCAGTTAAAACCTTACATTTCCTGTTTCCAAGAGGACCTTTGTGTCTCTCCCTATCTGGAGCCCTGCTGTGTGCTTCCTGAGTGTCCTGTACACTGCAGCCTCCTCTCCCCATCAGCTCCCAGTGAGCCTGCTCTGCTGCATTCGAGGTTCCAAGAAGGAAGGTTCCTGGGAAGTGGCTCCCTCTGTTGAGTGAGGGGCGTTTGGCTGTGTGACTCTGTGTGCATCTTCCCTGTTCAATACTCAGGAGACAAAATCAGCAGGTGGATCGTGCATGTCTGGCAGGGAGCATCTCCTCCTGCTTCACCCGCCGTTCACAGCACTCCTTGTCAGAATCAGACACCACCAGCTGCCATGCTGGGGAAGGGGGAGCAGCAGGCATGGGCAGGTAGGGCAGACCCAACCCAGTGCAGAAGCTGCGGTGTTGGTAAGGTAGAGGCTGTCCTCACAGACCTGTGCCATCTGGCTGGCACAGCCAGGAGAGGGACAAGAGCTCTGGCGTGGAAGAAGCATTTGGAATATGCTCCTTGTCATATGGTAGGAATTTGGGGGTAGGACCTCTGGGGAGCCAGGAGCTAGACTTGATGATCCTTGTGGGTCCCTTCCAACTCGGGATATTCTATGATTCTGTGATTCTGTGCCTTCTTCCATGGAGGAAGGTGGAAGGGGCCTGCAGCAAATGTGTCTACTTACACAGAGATTTAGGGTTCAGACACCCCATATTTTCAGCCCATAGGTTATATATGCCATGACAGAAACTGTGAAGGAGTTTCTGGGGAAGAGATGAGACCAGGGGCTGCTGCAAGGAAGGTGCCTGCACTGCAGGGAATGGCAGGGAGGGAGCAGCTCCCTCTCACTGCCTGCCAATGTCCCTGCTGCCTGCAGCTGTCCTGTCAACATCTCTTTGTTTGTCCCCATGTCTCCTCCTGTCCATGCTCACAGACTCCATCCCATCCTCTGCGTGCCCAGCTCTGTCCTGCAGACACCTCCCGGGGATGGGGACAGCTCTGGGGACATCCCCCTCTCAGTAGGTCCTAAAGAACGGTTCTAAAAACGCCCTGGAGCAGTCTGTAAGGAGAGAGAAGGGAAGGGACACTCTCAGGTTTGTCACTAACCTGTTTATGTCTCATTCCAATGCAATAGGAAGCTCCATTACCTGTGCAAACCCAACCATTCTCTTAACACAGCCTACCCCACAATCAGACTATGAAAGCACAGGCAGAGAGCGCAGAAAGAGCCTTCTCTTTGCAGGCAGCACCTGCCCTGCCCTTCCTCTGCTCAAGCCCCTGGGCAGCTCATCAGGCAGGCTGAATGCTGTGTCTGGCAGGCAGCAGAGGCCATGCCCCGGCACACAGCCCCTGGGGCACAGCAGGGACCCTGCTCTGCACCACAGCCCTGGGCACCCCTGCAGCTGCCCTGAAGCACCTTCTCCTCCACACCGCACAAGCCACATGAGACATCCTGGCAGCTCCTGGCCTGGCATAGACATCCCGCATCCAGAAGCCTTTTCCAGGAACCTCCCCTGCACTGTCCTGCAGCCAGATACTTACTGTGGGCAGAGCTGTGACGGTTTCTCCTGCACTGAGCTCTCCTCTGCACGCACCCTCCAGGCTGCCTGGAATCCCTTTCTGCCTGGGTGCCTGTGGTCAGAGCCCCCAGCCCTGCTGCGCTGTGCAGAGGAGCTGCTCCTGGGCACAGCTGTCTCTCTGCACCAGGGCCCTCTTGCCACGAGCTCTCTCTGTCCCAGGAGCCTGGCCCAACTCAGCAGCACAGGCCCAGCCCAAGGCATTGGAATCACCCCTCTGGGGGTTTTGCTGATGAGCCCACAAACCTCAGACACTCAGAGACAATTGAAGACATCTCTCCAGAAGTCCAAGTCAGAGGCAAGTTTCCTGCAGTGTCCCCCTGAGGGCCAGCACTGACACAGCCTCTCTTGGAGCTTGTTAGAGCAGAACACTGGAGGCAGTGAGGACAAGGAGACAAAGGCAATGTGAAGGTGACACTGAGGTGTAGACAAAGTGGATGTGTTTCACCAAGCACCAGGGCCAGGCCTTGACCTCCAGCCTCTGTGAAGGGAGATCTCTTCCCTTCACGCACTGCTCAGGGCTCTTCCTGGGGCAGTAGGAGATGGGGATGTGCATTGTCAAGTGCAAGAGAATGGTACGACCCCTTCCAGGTTCATGGGTGGGGACAAGGAGACAATGAGGCCCTGGTGCTTTAGCAATAAGCCGTCTCCTCATAGGCCTCAGTGACAGAGGCAACAGCCATAGCCATGTACACAAAGACTTTGGTTCTGTTCAGACTTTCAGCCTTCCATAGCCCTTGCTTCTCTCCAAACCAGGATATCACAGAATCACAGAATCACAGAATTTCTAGGTTGGAAGAGACCTCAAGATCATCGAGTCCAACCTCTGACCTAACCCTAGCAGTCCCCACTAAACCATATCCCTAAGCTCTACATCTAAACGTCTTTTGAAGACTTCCAGGGATGGTGACTCCACCACTTCCTTGGGCAGCCTGTTCCAATGCCTCACAACCCTTTCGGTAAAGAAGTTCTTCCTAACATCTAACCTAAAACTCCCCTGGCTCAACTTAAGCCCATTCCCCCTCGTCCTGTCACCAGGCACGTGGGAGAACAGACCAACCCCCACCTCGCTACAGCCTCCCTTGAGGTACCTATAGAGAGCGATAAGGTCGCCCCTGAGCCTCCTCTTCTCCAGGCTGAACAAGCCCAGCTCCCTCAGCCGCTCCTCGTAGGACTTGTTCTCCAGGCCCCTCACCAGCTTCGTCGCCCTTCTCTGCACCCGCTCAAGCACCTCGATGTCCTTCTTGTAGCGAGGGGCCCAAAACTGAACACAGTACTCGAGGTGCGGCCTCACCAGAGCTGAGTACAGGGGGACGATCACCTCCCTAGCCCTGCTGGTCACACCGTTCCTGATACAAGCCAGGATGCCGTTGGCCTTCTTGGCCACCTGAGCACACTGCTGGCTCATATTCAGCCAACTATCCACCATCACTCCCAGGTCCTTCTCTGCCTGGCAGCTCTCCAACCATTCCTCTCCCAGCCTGTAGCTCTGCTTGGGGTTATTGTGCCCCAGGTGCAGGACCCGGCACTTGGCCTTGTTGAACTTCATGCAGTTGACCTCAGCCCATCGGTGCAGCCTATCCAGATCCTCCTGCAGAGCTTTCCTACCCTCAAGCAGATTGACACACGCACCTAACTTGGTGTCATCTGCAAACTTACTGAGAGTGCACTCATTGCCCTCGTCCAGATCATCGATGAAGATATTAAAGAGGACCGGCCCCAGCACCGAGCCCTGGGGGACGCCACTAGTGACTGGCCTCCAACTGGACTTGGCTCCATTCACCACGACTCTTTGGGCCCGGCTATCCAGCCAGTTTCTAACCCAACGAAGCATGCGCCAGTCCAAGCCAAGAGCAGCCAGTTTCTTGAGGAGAATGCTGTGGGAGACGGTGTCAAAAGCCTTGCTGAAGTCAAGGTAGACCACATCCACAGCCTTTCCCTCATCCACCCAGCGCGTCACTTTGTCATAGAAGGAGATCAGGTTCATCAAGCAGGATCTGCCTTTCATAAACCCATGCTGACTGGGCCTGATCGCCTGCTTGCCCTGCAAGTGCTGCGTGATGACTCTCAGGAGGATCTGCTCCATGAGCTTCCCTGGCACTGAGGTCAAACTGACAGGCCTGTAGTTTCCTGGGTCTGCCCTCCGGCCCTTCTTGTAGATGGGTGTCACATTTCCTAGCTGCCAGTCAACTGGGACCTCCCCCGATCGCCAGGACTGCTGATAAATGATGGATAGTGGCTTGGCCAGCTCCTCTGCCAGTTCTCTCAGTACCCTTGGGTGGATCCCATCCGGCCCCATCGACTTGTGCACATCCAAGTGCCGTAGCAGGTCACCAACCAGTTCTTCATGGATAGTGAGGGCCACATCCTGCTCCCCATCCCCTTCCACCAGCTCAGGGTACTGAGTATCCAGAGAACAACCGGTATTGCCGCTAAAGACTGAGGCAAAGAAGGCATTGAGCACCTCCGCCTTTTCCTCGTCTCTTGTAACTAAGTTTTCCCCCGCATCCAGTAAAGGATGGAGATTCTCCTTAGTCCTCCTTTTTGTGTTGATGTATTTATAAAAACATTTTTTGTTATCTTTAACGGCAGTAGCCAGATTGAGCTCCAGATGAGCTTTGGCCTTCCTAATTTTGTCCCTGCACAGCCTCGCTACATCCTTAAAGTCGTCCCTAGTGGCCTGCCCACTTTTCCAAAGATTATAAACCCTCTTTTTTCTCCTAAGATCAAGCCACAATTCTCTGTTGAGCCAGGCTGGTCTTCTTCCCCGCCAGCTCGTCTTTGGGCACGTGGGGACAGACCGTTTTGCGCCATTAAGATTTCCATCTTGAAGAGCGCCCAGCCTTCCTGGACCCCTCTGCCCTTCAGAACCGCCTCCCAAGGGACTCCACCAACTAGTGTCCTGAGCAGCTCAAAGTCAGACCTCCGAAAGTCCAATACAGCGGTTTTACTGGTCCCCTTCCTGGCCTCGCCTAGAATAGTGAACTCCACCATTTCGTGGTCACTCTGCCCAAGACAGCTCCCGACAATCACATCCTCCACCAGTCCTTCTCTGTTTGTGAAGAGAAGGTCTAGCGGGGCACCACCCCTAGTAGGTTCACTAACCAGCTGCGTCAGGAAGCTATCTTCCACGCTCTCCAGAAACCTCCTAGACTGCTTTCTCAGGGCTGTGTTGTGCTTCCAGGACATGTCAGGGAAGTTGAAGTCCCCCATGAGTACAAGAGCTGACGATTTTGCAACTTCTGTCAGCTGCCTGTAGAATTCCTCATCCGTCTCCTCATCCTGGTTCAGCGGTCTATAGCAGACCCTGACCAGGACACTAGCCTTGTTGTCCCTGCCGATCCTAACCCAAAGGGACTCGACCTTGTCATTCCCAACCTCGAGTTCTACAACCTCAAAAGACTCTCTAATATAGAGAGCCACACCACCACCCCTTCTGTGCTGCCTGTCCCTTCTAAAGAGCTTATAGCCAGGCATTGCAGTACTCCAGTCATGAGACTGGTCCCACCACGTCTCCGTGATGGCAACCAAGTCGTAGCCTGCCTGCCGCACGATGGCTTCCAGCTCCTCCTGTTTGTTACCCATGCTGCGTGCATTGGTGTAGATGCACTTCAGCTGGGCCATTGCCTTATCCTCCGGCCTTGCCATTGTTCCCCCTGGCACAGCCCCAACAATCTTAGCTTCAGCCCCATCCCCCTTCCTACCTAGTTTAAAGCCCTCTCAATGAGCCCTGCCAGCTCCTGGCCCAGGATCCTTTTTCCCCTAAAAGATAGGGACCCGTCTGCGGCCATCAGGCCAGGTGCTGAGTAAAGTGCCCCATGATCAAAAAACCCAAGATTTCTGCGTTGGCACCAGCCCCGGAGCCACGTGTTTAACAGGTGGGCTTTCCGTGTCCTCTCTGAACCCCTCCCTGCCACCGTAGGGATGGACGAAAACACCACCTGCACTTCCGCTCCATCCACTAACCGACCCAGTCCCCTAAAGTCTCTTTTGATAGCCTTGAGGCTTCTCTCTTCGATGTTGTCACTGCCCGCCTAGACTATCAAAAGAGGGTAATAGTCAGAGGGGCGTACCAGGTTGGGAAGCTTCCTGGCAACGTCCCTGACCCTGACCCCAGGGAGGCAGCAGACTTCCCTACGAGTAGGGTCAGGACGACAAATAGGGCCCTCTGTTCCCCTAAGAATCGAGTCTCCAACAACAATAACCCTCCTGTCTTTCTTGGTGGAGGCAGTCCTGAGGCGTGGAGTCGACCTCCTCACCCTAGGCATCCTCCTGGGAGCACTTGCTACCTCTTCCTCAGCTACTGGTCTGTCGAGCTCCAGGGCCTCAAACCTGTTGTATAAGGGCACCTGGGAATGCGGGGCTGGAAGGAGAGGGCGTCACCTGCGATGTCGAGCAGGGACCTGTTTCCATTCCTCCTCAGCTCCCAGATCCCCTCCCTCTGCCCGACGGCTACAGGGCAGGGGGTCCACCCCCATTTGAGGAGTCTCACCTCGGTACCTCCCCTTGAGGCCCTGCAGGGAGTTACTCCAGAAGTCTATCTCTCGCTCACACTCCCTGATGGCAGATTTAAAAAAAGAAACAAAAAACAAACAAACAAAAAAACATCACAGCTGCTGCTGTGCCCACTCTCTTCCTACTTTCTTGTGCTTTGCCCCTCCCCTTTACCACTTGATTGGGTTTGGGTGCTGGGCGGGGCCAAAAGGTATATGAGCCCCAGGCATGGCATTAGAGAGCTCATTCTGCCTGGGCTGGTCCTTGGAGTAAGTGCTTTGTTTTTCCTTCAGTCAGTTGCAGGGTTGTTTAGGCAGGCTGGAGTCTATGGATTTCTGGATTTTAAGTGCTTGGAATTCACTTAATAGAGGAATATTAAGTAGAGGCTGCTGGCTCACTGTTTTTTGGGGTGGGGGGATACTCTTCTGTTTTTGATCTATATGTTAATCTCTAGATGTATACACCCACATGTGTAACTCTCCAGAGGACTAAAACCAGCTTGATTGCATGGTACAAGAGGCTCAACCACGTAGGTGCAGTATTACCAAGAGACTGAGCAGGATCACCTTTTTCATCTGCAAAGGGTAATTCTGTGGCTACCTCTGTTGGAGCTGCTGTGCATTCATGGCCTTTTGGCATTTGTTGACTTTAGGGTGTTTATTTATTTATTTTTTCTTCTAGCTCTGGTCTCTGTGTTTGAGTTTTCTGTAAGGAGCTATACTGTTTGCATGTACATCGTGGATATGACCTTCTCTCTTTGTTTTTTGTAGCTCAGGGCATAGGCACGGAAACGTGAATGAGGCATGATGGTGAGTGGATGTCAGTGGGGGCTCTGAGTTTTTTGGTGGACTGTGTTAGTCTGCTTCTAGAAACACCCCAGTTCTCTTGTCTGCACTCTGCATTCTGTTGTGCTAAGTCATATAAATAAGTAAAGAAACCACAGCTACTACTCCCCCTCTTTCTGTTTTTTTTTTGTATTTTCCCAGGTGATTGGCTTCAGGTTCCAGGTGGGACCTAATGGTAACTGAGTTGCAGGTATGCCATCAGAGAGCTCCTTCTGCCTGGGCTGCTCTTTGGGGTAAGTGCTTTGTTTTTCCTTCAGTCAGTTGCAGGGTTCTTTAGGTGGGTCAGTCTATGGACTGATGCATTTTCAAGTAGAAAAGGGTACACATGTCTTTTCTAGGTGGCAACTGGCAGGATCTGTCACAGTAAAGCAATCTAGTAGTAGGTGCTTCTATTGTATGCAGCTCTTCCTCAGGTGAGTAATTGTTATAGCAGTGTTACAGATAGTATGGTGATGTTACTTTGTGTGTTTGCTTTGTGGTTCTGGGTCCCTTATGATTTTTGCAGAATTACGGGGCTTTCTGTGAGTCTTTGCCTATATGTCAAATCTTACCAAAGCCACAACGTTGGTGGAAAAGTGATGGAGCATGGTTTAGGAGAAATGTATCATGGAGGCTCCCTGTGTGAGCATGTATATGAAAAAGGCAGCAGTGGGCATGTAAGGGGTAGTCTGTTTCAGGTCTAGGGACAGTTTGTTATATTTTTGGATCTTTTGCTTGTGGGTTTGCTTGTGGGTTAAGTCTTTAGATCTTGCAGCCTTCTAGGCTTTAAGTGCTTGGAATTCACATATTCGATGTCCTTTTATGAGGGGTTGTCAGGTATGTTGTTTTTGGGAAACCGTGGGGTACAGTTTCTTGACCGCATAAGTGCAGTAGTGCCTACAGAGTGAGCAGGGCACGTTGCGGCGCGGCGCCGCCCGGGCACGTTGCGGCGCGGCGCCGCCCGGGCACGTTGCGGCGCGGCGCCGCCCGGGCACGTTGCGGCGCGGCGCCGCCCGGGCACGTTGCGGCGCGGCGCCGCCCGGGCACGTTGCGGCGCGGCGCCGCCCGGGCACGTTGCGGCGCGGCGCCGCCCGGGCACGTTGCGGCGCGGCGCCGCCCGGGCACGTTGCGGCGCGGCGCCGCCCGGGCACGTTTCTCAGGTGGAGCTGTTGAGCAGGTGAGGTAAAGGAGCTGGGAACAGAGAGGTATTGCACAACTGTTTGTTCCATCAGTAGTAGTCAGCGTTGTGGAGTAGGTGGGTATTAGGGCTGGCATGCTAGTGAATGCTGGTTCTCTGCGTTTACTGATGGGGATGAGCCTGTTTAAACTAATTCCAGTTGAGAAAGCTTCAGTTACTAGCTTGGTGATATTGTAAATCCATTATTAAAACCTGCAGAAAAAGCAAAGGGGGTTTTTGCTTCTAGATTCACCAGAGATATCTTGTCTGCTCTCTGCATGCTTTTGAGATAAAGTTGAGTTTAAAAAAGAAATAAAAAAACAACAGCTGCTTTTCTTGCTCTCTTCCTACTTTGTGCTTTGCCCCTCCCCTTTCCCAGCTGGTTTGGTTTGGGTGCTGGGCGGGGCCAGAAGGTATATGAGCCCCAGGCATGGCATCAGAGAGCTCCCTCTGCCAGGGCTGCTGTGTGTGCATGTGTTTTTGGCATGTGTGTGTGCATGTCTTTTTGGTGTGTTGTGTGGCCTGGGCAGAGTTTGCAGTGGCGCTGTGAGCGAAGAATCTCAGTTAGAGCTGGTGAGCAGCTGAAGTAACAGAGCTGGGAAGAGAGAGGTATTGCAGCAGGTACGCTGTGGCTATGAGGTGCCTCAGAGTGTGCTTTTCTCTTGTCTTTGCAGGTGCTTTGTGCAGTCGTGGACAGGGAAGGGAAATCTTCATGTTACGAAGCTCTGAGGGAAGGTGAGTGTTGTCAGCCTGGTCATCCCTTATCCGAAGCGAAGGAAAGATTGTTTGGTGTTTGATTGCTTTGGCGTATAATCTGTTCTGCACCTAGATGTTTCTTTCTACGTAAAAAAATGTTTGAGCTATTTCCAGTTAAGCAAGTTCCATTTACTTGCTGGGCGGTATTGTCCTTTTAATATTCAAAGCTGCACCAAAAGCATGGGGATTGTTCCTTCTAGAAACACCCCAGTTCTCTTGTCTGTAGTCTGCATGCTGTTGAGCTAAAGCAGATTTCAAAAAAAAAAAACAAAGAAAAACACACACACAAACAACAACAACAAAAAAACACCATTGGGTGACTTCTTGTGAACACAGTGATCATTTAATCCCTTTGTTTTCCCAGTTGGTGTGGATGATACTGGCTGCACTGTTGGAGTTTGGATTTGGAGAGGAACACATGAGCACAATCGTATGTAACATCAGAAGTAGTCAGCATTGTGGAGAAGGTGGGCATCATGGCCGGAGTGCTAGTGAATGCTGGTAGTCTGTTTTTGCAGCTGATGATGAGCCTGGCACTTGACTAAGATGACAATCGGTGCCTGTGCGCTTCTTGAGGCGGAGGAACTTTACCATCCAGCAACCTGAGAGCTAAGTTGGGGGGCACCTGGTATTTGCATATCTGGGGTGGCTAATGGGAGCTGGGAGTCAGAGCAGCGTGGAGCCAGCTGGCTGAATAGACTTGGTGCCACTGTGAGGGTAGTTCAGGCTGGGTCATGTTCAGGCTGCTTGTGGCTGGGTCACCAGGCTAATAGAAGCAGCGGGATTATTTTGTAGCTTGAGTGCGTGTGCCAGGCATGACAGTTTCCTTCTGTTCGTCTGTCCTGTAGTGTTGCTTCTGCAATGTCTGTTCTGTGCTTCTTGGGTCTTGATATCCTCCTAGCTTTTTACACTGGACTGACTAGACATGCGACTTGATAGCGGTGCTGAAGGGCCTCAATGCTTGTTTTGTCATCATGACTCTGATCCAAGCACTTCTTGTCTTGCAGTTGCTGCTTGAAGTGCAGATCTGTTTCAGGTCTTGTGCATCGTATTCAGTTTGAGATCACATCTGTTTCCATCCTCACTCTTGCAGAAATCATCTGGGCTGCATGAGGAGCTCTTTGGAATTGGTTTCCTAAGCGTCTTCCTATGGAGTTTTCACTCCCCATCCTTCTGGTCTCTTGTCTTGAAGGCAGGCTTTTTAGGCCTCCATCATCCCAGTTCTGGCAGTTGCTTCCAGTCGCATGTTGTGACATTTGAGTCTCTGCTAGGGTCTGCTGCAGAGCACCTGTTCTGACTTGCTGTTGCCACAGGGCTTCCCTCGGGGGGGTTGCTTTTTCTTGTGCCTTGTGTTGTGTGTTTTGTTTGTAGTGTTTGTGGCGTGCCTGTGTGTATGTGTTTGGTCTGGAACTGTCCTGCCTGGCAGTTAGTGATGGTAGCTAATGTCCATGGGTGTACTAATACATTGTCCGGACTGTTTTGGCAAAGACATCCGGTCTGCCTCTGGGCATGTACTGAAGGGCAGCTGGCACAGTCATCTCTGTGGTGTTTGGCAGATTTGGGGGGGAGGAGAGTAGAGCTGCTTGCGAGCAGCTGCTCGCATAGCGCTTGAACGGTGTGCTTGAGGAGGTCTGTCGAATCTTGAAAGCTTACAGATACGGGGTTTTGAAATTCTTATTTTTATTTCTTTCCTGTCCCCAGTAGAGTGTAAAGCTTTGGAGGAACCTGTCACAGGAAAGAGCTCCTTCTGGAACTGTCCAGCACTTGGTAGGCAACTCAGTGACTGGCTTGATCCCCTTTCCAGGTGCTGAGGCAAGGGGGCTGCTGTTTTGAAATGATAATATTGTAAATGGGGTTCCTTTGTGTTGTTGAGGGATGGGTGCTAATGCTGGCAGCTGAATGATTATCTTGTGACTGTGTTTTCCTTTGTTCAGGCTGAAACTCAGTATGTAGTCCAGGACATCATGACCCGAGGTGCCTCTGGAGTGAGTGGTGTGATGAGCAGAGGTAGCTGTTATTTTTGGGGTGCGGTTGTCACTGCAGTTATTTTCTTACATCCAATCGAGTAAAATTCCACTTTCTCTTTTAGAGGTGCTATAAGTGGGTAAAGAGAACAGATGGAAGCATGTGCCATGTGGGGCAGGCAAGCGGCAGAGGTACAGGAGGGGATGAGAGTAACTGTCCTGAGGGTGCTGTGGCTTTTGCTCCTGCGATTGCTTTCTCTCCTGTTTATGAGGTGCCACAGACAAGGTGGGCTGAGATAGCCTTTAGAGTAGGAGGAAAGCAGGTCACTGGAATGCTGCGTGGTTCCTGAGAAAGGTGTTGTGTAGGAAAAAGGTTGTCTGGTGTGGCAGTTCCTGATGTCGGTCGTCTTTGGTAGGCAAAGAGGTGCCCGAAGCCCTGTCCTGTGTAGCTTGAGCACGCCTCGCTGAGGATGAAGCCTGCTTTCCAGCAGTTTGCAAAACTGTTGAGGCTGAAATGCTGCATCTGTGTTTGGGTTGGGGTTGCACCTTGGTGAGTGTAGGGATGGGTTTTAAGCTGGTGCAGCGGAGGGCCTGGCCCCAGTGTCCTGTAGTGTGTTTTGACCCATCAGCATAGCCTTTGGTTTTCAGATAGCCTACTGAAGTGATTTTTCCTGTGAATGGAATGGAATTGATTTTGTTGGTGTATAATCTGTTCTGCTCCTAGAGTTTTCTTTAAATATAAATAAAAGTTTGAGCTAATTCCAGCTGAAAAAGCTTCAGTTACTTGCTTGGTGGTATTGTCCTTTTACTATGGCTTTTAATATTAAAAGCATGGGGATTGTTGCTTCTAGAAACACCCCAGTTGTCTTGTCTGCAGTCTGCATGCTGTTGAGCTAAGCCTTATAAATAAGTAAATAAACCACAGCTGCTGTTCCTTCTCTTTCTACTTTCTTGTGCTTTGCCCCTCCCCTTTCCCAGGTGATTCCTTCAGTCAGTTGCAGGGTTGTTTAGGCAGGCTGGAGTCTATGGATTTCTGGATTTCTAAGTGCTTGGAATTCACTTAATAGAGGGATATTTAGTAGAGGCTGCTGGCTCACTGTTTTTTGGGATGGTGGCATACGCTCCTGTGTTTGAGCTATTTTTTAATCTCTAGATGAATCAACCCACTTGTGTAACTCTCCAAAGAACTAAAACCAGCTTGATTACATGCTACAAGGGGCTTGACCGCATTGGTACAGTATTACCAAGAGACTGAGCAGGGTCACCTTCTTCATCTGCAAAGTGTAAGTTTGTGATTAGCCCTGTTGGAGCTGCTATGCATTCATGGCCATCTGGCATTTGCGGACTTCAGGGTGGTTTTTTTATTTGTCTAGCTCTGGTCTCTGTGTTTGAGTTCTTATCAAGGAGCTGTACTGTTTGTGTGTCCATCGTGGATGTGACCTTCTCTCTCTATTTTTTGTAGCCCAGGGCATAGGCATGGAAACTTGAACGAAGCATGAGAGTGAGTGGACAGTAGTGGGGTCCCCGAGTTGTTCGGTGGACTGTGTTAGTCTGCTTCACCTGTCGGGCCGGCTTTGCAAGCGCCTTGTGACAGCAGAGTACGTCTCCTGCCACATTTCTGAGACCTGCCAGACATCAGCAGTTCCAGTTCCTGAAATGCTGGAGCTGCTCAGGGCGCAAGAGGAGCAGGGAGCATGATGCATCTCCTTGAGATGTTAGGTGAGCAAAGCGGTCATACTGGGTTGGGGTACGTGGCTTTGGGGCTTCTTGGCTGTTGCAGTAGGGGAGGAAGGAAGAGGAGTGGGGAAAGACTGTTTTGTGGATTGTCACGTTTGTCTGTTCTTTCTCCTTGGTCTAAGCCCTATGACTTTGGCTCGGCACACTGAATGGAAGTGCTAAGCCTGGATCGGGAAGGTGAGTGGAGAAAAGGTGGAAAACAGGTATTGTTTTTGGTGTTGTAGTCTATTGGTGCGCCTCTGGGTGACTCCTCTTTTGCAGGGACGAAGAAGGTACTGGGAACATCCTAGCTGGCCTTTGTGGTCCATGTTGATGGTGGATTCTGAGCCCTGAGAATTAAGTCCGGGGGCAAATATTGTATGTTGGGGAGTGGTTGGCAGAGGGAGGCGGGGAGTTTTCTAGAGGGTATCTATCTGGTTTCAGAAGCGGAGCAGGTCAGTTGACTACGACTGTTTCTGAGGAGGTTGTTTTACTGGAAGAAATTTGGCTGGTGTGCTGGTGCCTGATGGCACTTTATTTCTGCAGGTGAAGAAGAGCCTGGTGCCTGAGGTAATGTCCTGGCTAGCGTTTGTGTTCCTTGGTGAAGATGGAACCTGCCTCCCAGCATTCCCAAGCTAAGTTGGGGGGCAAGTGCTATGTTTGAGTTGGGGTTGTGAATGCACCCATAGGGCGAGGGTCTGTGCTTCTAAGTCATTGCTTTGGATGGGGCCTTTCAGGATCGATCAGGTCAGGCAGAGAGATTATGTGTCTCTGTGGGGAGTTCTGTCACGTACAGCGTGAACACATGCCAGGCAGGGCAGTCCCAGTTTGTCATCTGTGTTGTCTGTGCTGTACTGTGCTGTTGCTCTTGGTGCTTGGCAGGCCCTGGGGAAGCCATCCTGAGGGTACTGAACACTTGACATCATCAGAATAATGCTGATGTTCAATTGGGAGCTGAGCACCTCTCATCTTGCAGTGGGAGCTTAAAGGAATCACTTCTGTGTGTGTAATACTTTTTTGTATCAAATGTTTCTTGATATGATCAACATATGTTACATGCTCCTCAGGTCTTGATATCCGCATTTCCTTCTTCCACTGGACAGATTAGACGGGCAACTTGGTAGCCACACCAAAGTTCCTAAATGCTTGTTTCATCATCATAGGGCTGATGCGAGCACTTGTCTTGCAGTCGCTGCTTGAAGTGCAGATATGTTTCAGGTCTTGTGCATTGTATTCTGTTTGAGATCACATCTATTTCCATCCTCACTCTTGAAGAAGTCATCTGGGCTGCATCAGGAGCTCTTGCTTTGGAATTGATTTCCTAAGTGTCTTCTTCAGGGGTTTTCACTCCCCATCCTTCTGGTCTCTTGTCTTGAAGGCAGGCTTTTTAGGCCTCCATCATCCCAGTTCTGGTAGTTGCTTCCAGTCTCCTGTCATGATATTTGAGTCTCTGCTAGGGTCTGCTGCAGAGCACCTGTTCTGACTTGCTGTTGCCATAGGGCTTCCCTCTGGGGGTCACTTTTTCTTGTGCATTGTGTTGTGTGTTTTGTTTGTAGTGTTTTTGGCATGCCTGTGTGTATGTGTTTGGTCTGGAGCTGTCCTGCCTGGCAGTTAGTGATTAACGTGGTAGTGCATCGGTGTACTAATACATTGTCCGGACTGTTTTGGCAAAGACATCCGGTCTGACACTGGGCTACTGAAGGGCAGCTGGCACAATATATCTGTTTGCGAGTAACTGCCCGCATACCTCTCTTTGTTTAGTAAATTGTAAACTGTAATTGCAATTGAATTTGGGACCCAGTCGTGTATGACAACTGGGGGATCGTCCGGGAGGGCTTTGGTTCCTGAATTCTTACTTGATCTAGGAGAGGCGCCCCACCATGTGGTGGCTGCTGTTTGAGTCGGGTCGGGACTAATGGCATCTTGAACCTGAATAAAGGTAAGCAAAGGTTTTGATTTTTCTTCAGCTCCCTTGCTGGTTGCAGCACTCTATTTTGCCTGTAATTCTGCGTGTGAAGATCCAAATGAAGACAACGTAGTCGTAAGCGTTTAAAGCATATACTGTTCTGTTGGGTGGGATTTGGTTGCCTGTGTAAGAGTGTGACTGAGATGGAATTTAGTTCTGAAGCGATTGTGGAGGTCTTCTAACCGCGGTTCCAATCTCCCGCGAGGGACTTGGCCGGTGAAGGACCGAAGCGATTCCTATAGGATTTGTGGGTGCGTGATAGATCTTAAACCCTCTGTAAGACACTCTTACTAATGTAACCAAGGGCTGTGGGAATTGCCACAGTAAAATTCCTAGATGGGTCAGACAAAATCGAAGACCAGGGACCAGAAGAAAGGGAGCAAATTACCAGACATACCACCAGAAAGTCCATTAGGAATAACGGTTAGAAATTGGAACGATAGAGGCCCCAGAAAAGGAAAAAGTAAATAAACAGTCCAGTATTGTGTGATAGAATGGCCAAAGGAGCCTTTAAGATCACGTCTTTTGGTCTGTTTTTTTGATCCTTTGAAGACTGGATTTGTCACGCCTGAAATACTGATTCAAAGATCGAAGCCGAAATTCCTTTAAGTGGTATATTCTTTATTGCAGCGCTGGATGCACGGGGGATCTCTCCACCTATCGTGCATACCCAAAGCGGAAAGCAGTCTTGAATTTATACAATCAATCTATCAATAGTCTACAAGCACCTATACATATGCATTACCTATCCCCGCCTTCCCTCGCTTCTTATGCTAATTAGCCTTTTAGCACCTTGCGCCTGCGTAGAGCCTCCCAAGAATTGTGGGCAGGGGTCTTTGGGACGTGGGCAGGGGTCTTTGGGAGGAAGACCCCGAGTCTTCCTCACAGTGTACTTTTCACCTTTGGTCAGGAATCTGCTGAATTGGCATGTTTCTTAATTGCGAGAGCTGGTTGTAGACAATTCTTCAGTTTGTTGTATCTTTATAATGAATTCCAATGTCCAGTTTTGAGATTTATAGTCCTTACGTTTGTTTCTCTGTCCGTCTGCCGCTTCCTTATCATGAGTGCCAGTGTCTTGTTTCGAGATATACAGTCCATGTCTGGGGATTGTCCTTGCCTCCCCAATGCCTCCCCAATGCCTCCTTAATCAATCCCCCCTTTTCTTTTCCCATGCAAATTCTTTTGCATCAGATACTTTCATTATTTACAGTAACACAACAAAGCAGGCATCTAAACAACATGCACACAAATATTCCTAATACTACTAATGCGATTAGAGCAATGAACACTTGTTTCAACCATTGAAAATTGGGCAACCAGGAGGTTAACTTATTCCATATTTCACTAAAACTCCACGAAAGATCATCTTTACTGATCTCATGTAGGATCCTTGTCTGCTTCCATATTTCTTCCAGGTCGGTAGAGATCCTTCCACTCTGATCTACATACATACAACAACTTGTGTTTATTACTGTACAGACTCCCCCTGGAGTGGCCAGTAACAAGTCTAGGGTCATCCGATTTTGTAATACTACCTGTGATAAACTAGATATCTCTTCTTGTTGAGCCTTTATAACATCCAGAGTTTTGTTTTCTAACTTCTCTATAATTGCAGAAATATTAACTATTGCCTTTTCCAATTCACTCACTCCTAACCATGGGATAAACCATCGAACAAAACTATGAAAAGCGGTGTGTCTCTCTATCAATGGATTGTTAATTTTTCGTCTGATTCTCTGGATATGATTTCTCAAGTAGGCTCGAGGCACTACATCATGTACTGTCATATTGGGGACTACCACTCCAAGAGTGCCAGTTCCCTTCCAATTCTCGGGCAAGACCTTACAGGCTGTATCATTGCATAGCCAATACCACCCTTTTCCTTCTGGTACTGGCCAGCTGGTTGAATTTGCCCAACCGCTAGTCGTACTAATATCAATTGTTCAATTACAAGATGTCTGATTTCCCACATAAGTAGTATCCGTATTTATACAATGCTGTTTTCCTATACCCTTAGGCGGGTTACACCTTTGTACACATACATAATAGGATTCTAACGGCACGAAGCTACTCACTTCTAGTTCCAAAACTTCTTAATATTTTCGACCCCAAGATGTGTTTTCCCACAAATTAGTCCAAGATAAGTTTGCAGGCAAGGGAATCCCAATTAACGATACACCCTTATTCCCATGCTGTGGCAGATGGATGCATACCCAACAGTTCGTCTTATTAGTTACTTAAGAAATTGTTTGTATTAAGGTCAGGTGTAAGTTCTCATCCCAAGTTGCCCACCCCGAATCCGAGAACCGTACCCCTGCAATCATTAGGATCTGGAAAACCGTAATTTTGTTGGTCCAATTGGAGTGGTGGTCTATATCCTCGCCGGGACCTTCTTCACCCTTGAATTGTGGATCCAAGCTGCTTGCTTCTTAATCTTAATGGCGGTGTGTGTTGTCAGTAATACTTGGTATGGTCCCATCCACTTTCCTTCCATTTTTCCTGTAGGGGTTGTCCTGAAAAAGTCTTTATATATAATTCCCGAGCTTAAAGGGGTGGATTGGTTGATCCAACCCTCTAGCCCTGGTCCCTAAAACAAATTTATGTACTTTATTTAATTGTTTCTGAAGTTCAGTTATATAAGCATATAAATATTCTGATCCTAACTGCGTTAGGTCCTCTCCACTAAATAGAAATTGCTATGGCCTTCCATATAAGATTTTGAAGGGACTCAAATTCCCTTTTATTCTAGGTTTAACTCTAATTCCAAGTAATGCTAAAGGGAGGGATTGAGGCCATGACAAATTAGCTTCTTATCCAATTTTAGCTATTTATTGTTTAATTAAATGGTTCATTTTTCTACCTGTCCACTTGCCTGTGGTCTATAAGGAGTATGCAGTTGCCAATCTATCTTTAGAATCTTACTTATCTGTTGTACCACTTGTGCACAAAAATGTGAAACTCTATCAGAAGACATTGCTACTAGAATCCCAAAGCATGGTATTATTTCATTTAACAAGACTTTAACCACTTCTCTTGCTTTGTTTGTTCGACAGGGAAAGGCTTCAGGCCTTCCTGAAAACGTGTCAGTCAGAACCAGTAATAATGATATCCCCCTTTTCTAGGGAGTTCTGAAAAATCAATTTGCCACTGTTGCCCCGAATAATTTCCTTTACCGATTATTCCAAACTTTATTCTATTCTTGGTATTGGGGTTATTGTATAAACAAATGCTACATTGTTGAGTTACTTGTTTTATCATATCATCCCACTAATGTCTGACGCAGGCTCTTATGCAGTGTGCCAGCTCCCCAATACGTTTTATTGTGTTCTGTAAGAACTATGGGCCATGTCAAACTAGAGGGTATTACTATGTGGTTATCTTTTAAATATACTCATCCATCTGGTTTCATTTTACCTTTCAAATCTTCAATTAATTTTAAGTCTTCTTTTGTATAATTTGGATATAGTTTGGATTTTACCGTCTGGTATCAAAGACAATGCCTTCACCTCAGTTATTTCAGCTGCCTGCTTAGCCTCTGCCAATCGATTTCCAATTTCAAAATCGGTGTTCCCCTTTTGGTGTCCCTGACAATGCATGATAGTTACCTTTTCTGGTTGTTTTACAGCCTCTAACAATTTTAAAATTTCTTCAGCATGTTTTATCTGTTTTCCCTGAGCAGTCAGTAATCCACGTTCCTTCCAAATCGCTCCATGAGCATGTACCACGCCGAATGCATATTTAGAATCTGTCCAAATATTTACCCTTTTTCCAGCTGCCAGTTCCAATGCTCTCGTGAGTGCGACTATCTCCGCCTTTTGAGCTGATGTTCCAGGGGGTAAAGGCTTAGACTCAATTACCTGCTGAGTAGTTGTTATAGCATATCCAGCTTTACGTTGTCTTTGCATAACAAAACTGCTCCCATCCGTGAACCAAGTTTCTTCCGCATCTTCCATGGGCTCCTCCTTAAGGTCTGGTCGGCTGGAATACACAGTCTCTATAGTTTCTAAACAATCGTGAATCACAGGTTGTGCTGGAGCATCACTAAGAAAAGAGGCTAGATTCACAATATTAGTTATCACAATTTCCACGTTGTCCTGTTCTACCAATATTGCTTGATATTTCAAAATCATCAATTCTTGTTTAAGTTGTTTAAAGACTTTTTGTGCTTCTCCAGTCCAGACTAACTTTGACTGGTTAATCTTTATCAATTCACATAGAGGCTTTACCAATAGTCCATAATTATAAATCCAAAGGCGACACCAACCTGTCATTCCTAAAAAGGTTTGTAGCTCCTTTACCATTTGAGGTTCTGGAGTCTGGCAAATGACTTCCTTATGTTCAGTTCCTAGTTCTCGTTGTCCTTCCGAAATGTCAAATCCCAGATAGGTCACACTTTGTTGAGCCAGCTGGACTTTCTGTCAAGAGACTTGATATCCATTTAAACCCAGAAAATTAAGACGACTTATAGTCCATTGAATCCAACTCCCTTTAGTCTCGGTAGCTATTAAGAGATCATCTACATATTGTAACAAAGCACCTTCAGTGTCCGGAGGCATCCATGTTTCGAGTTCCCTTGCTAATTGGTTTCCAAAAATAGTGGGGCTATTCTTGAATCCTTGAAGTAGTAATGTCCACGTAAGCTGCGTCTTTCTGCCTGAATCGGGATTTTCCCATTCAAAGGCGAATAGGTTTTGGCTTTCTGTGGCTAAGCCTAGGCAGAAGAAGGCGTCTTTTAAATCCAGTACGGTAAACCAGACTTGACTATTCTTTAATTTAGTCAGCAAAGTATAAGGGTTTGCCACTACTGGATGTATATCCTCAGTGATTTTATTTATGGCTCTCAAATCCTGAACTAGCCTATAGCTTTTTCATCTGCCTTTTTAATTGGCAATATGGGTGTATTGTATTCTGATTCGCATTCAATCAATAATCCGTACTGTAAAAATGTATTAATTATCTCTTTAATTCCTTTCCTATCTTCTATCCTCAAAGGATATTACTTAACCTTAATGGGTTTCTGTCCTGGCTTTAATTTAATAATTATTAAGGTCACATTTTTAGCTCTTCCAGGGACTTCGGTAGCCCAAACTCCTAGACATACTTGATCTGTGATCTCTAAAGGTATTTCACTTTTAGGGTCAGTTTGTATTAGTGCCAAGCTTAGCACGTTTATTAGTTGTTCTTCTCCTATACTTAATTCCATTTTCCCTTTTTCAAAGACAATTTCTGCTCCTACTTGCTCTAATAAATCTCTACCTAAGAGTGCCCATGAGGAGTTAGGCATATATAAAAATCTGTGTATGCCCCATTGTTTCCCTAACTTGTACTTCAAAGGATCACAAAAATAAGCCTTTTCAGTTACACCTTGTCCTGGTTTCAGTTAGAACAGAGTTAATTTTCTTCCTAGTAGCTGGGAGAATGCTATGTTTTGGCTTAGGATGAGAAGAGTGCTGATAACACCCCGATGTTTTAATTGTTAAAGAGCAGTGCTTATACCAAGCCAAGGACATCTCAGCCTTTTGCCCTGTCCTGCCAACAGGCAGGCTGGGGGTGCAGTAAGAGCTGGGAGGGGACAGACCCAGGACAGGTGACCCAAACCAGCCAGAGGGGTATTCCATACCATCTGACGTCAGGCTAAACAATACATAGGGGTGGCTAGCCGGGGGGAGGGGGCCGGACTGCTCGGGGTTAGGCTGGGCATCGGTCAGCGGGTGGTGAGCAATTGCATTGTGCATCACTTGTTTGTACACATTATTAGTAGTGGTACTATTATCATCATTGTATTATTATTATTATTATTATTATTATTATTATTATTATTATTATTATTATTATTATTATTTTGTCTTATTAAACTGTCTTTATCTCAACTCACGGGCTTCACTTTCCATTTCTCTCCCCCGTCCCAGAGAGGGAGGGGGAGGGTGAGCGAACAGCTGCGTGGTGTTTAGCTGCCGGCCGGGTTAAACCACAACACACCTTTTACCCTAACATAATAATTCTGTGAAGGCATTAATGCTTGATTTAGAACTGAATATGTTGCCCCATATCAATAAGAAATTTCACTTCCATTCCTCCCCTAGCTTCATTATAACCAGTGGAGGATCCGCTAGGGTAGATTCCCCAGGTCCCCATTATTCCTGTTGAAATCAGGGGTCAATTACCCTAGGAAAAGGCTAGTCAATTTGTCCTCCGAAGCCAGGTCCAAACCGTTTTGTTTTATTTATTTATTTATTTATTTTCATTACATTTCAGAGTTGGTCTAAAAATTCCATAGGGGTTTCTTTTAGACCTTGTTGGAAGCATATTCTCAATTCCCAATTCATCCAGGTTTTAGTATTTACTTAACCGTTCATAATTTTCAGGATGATTTGGGTCTTAGCGGGGGTCGGTCAGGGGAATGCAATTGTCCACAGTTCCCTGAGCGGTCCCATCGGCAATCTGAGCTCGCACATGAACTCAGGTTGTTTTAAGAGTTAACTGGTTTTCTGTTTCTGTGACAACTCTCTCGGACTCATCATGGTCCCTTTGCCCCAAAGGGCTAACACCCATGATTTTAAGATCTCTGCCTCGGGCAGAGGCAGAACTATTAACATTCCTACATCCTCTTTCCCTGCTCATTCAACTTCAAACACCTTTAACACTTTCAACAACCCTTTTAACACTTCCTTTATCTTTCTCCAGCCTGTACTTCTCTAATGCCAACATCAAAGGCTCAGTCAGGGGCCAACTTAATTCCGTACCTTTTCCCACCAAGATGCTGAAACATCAGTATACAACATTTCATCCTGTTCTGCTTCTCAAAAAACAACATTAACTGTAGCAAAATATTATAGTTTAAAGTTCCATTTAGGGGCCACTTTTCTCCACATTCCAGCTTATAAAGCGGCCACCACTGATTACGATATTTTATCAATGTTTTCCTGTTCACACTTCCACCGGCAGATCCTCCAATATCCTTCCAATGACTTAAAACACATCCTAACACACTTTTCTTTAAAATTTCACTGCTTGTTTGCCCCCCCATTTTCCAATTTACACTTTCAGAATACACATGTTACTTACAAAAGCGTATCACAAAACGTATCACTCACAAAAATACGGGCACGCAATATCTTTCAGTAGCGATGTCACAAAGCTACTATTACCAGCAATATTGCTAAAATCACAATAACAATAGTCAGAGTCAAATTCCACATGCGATAAGTCAGAAAACCGAACTGTGTAACACCGTAACAATATCTCTCTTATAACAATGCCACGAACCTACTATTACCACCAGAAAAATAGCCAAAATCACAGTAACAATAACCAAAGTTAAATACCATACTCCATGAGTCAGAAAACCGAAATAGACAACACAATTCCAGATGGACCTTAAAGCGAGCTCTTTCCTTAAGGTCCCCAAATATACTTATGGTGCTTACCACAAAGTATATACCAAACACTGCCTCGCAGAAGATCACCTTCTGACTTACAGACAGTTCCAGATACAGATGGACCCCAAGGTCCCCAGATATACTTGTGGCACTAACCACAAAGTATATACCAAATACTGTCCTGCAGAAGTCACCTTCCGACTTACTGGACAGTCCCAGATGACCGGTCTACCAGAAAACCAAACCAGAATAAAGAATATACTCACTTACAATGATGGGGTCCTTGTCTGCCTCCGCAGTGATCCGGTGAGTCGAGGAGTCCCTCCGGGAAATCCCGGGGGTACCCTAGGGAGTCCTGTCCCCAGCGGGTCCTGCGGTCCGGCAGAGAGGTTGTCCCATCTGGGGTGCCAGATTGATTCAAAGATCGAAGCCGAAATTCCTTTAAGTGGTATATTCTTTATTGCAGCGCTGGATGCACGGGGGATCTCTCCACCTATCGTGCATACCCAAAGCGGAAAGCAGTCTTGAATTTATACAATCAATCTATCAATATTCTACAAGCACCTATACATATGCATTACCTATCCCCGCCTTCCCTCGCTTCTTATGCTAATTAGCCTTTTAGCACCTTGCGCCTGCGTAGAGCCTCCCAAGAATTGTGGGCAGGGGTCTTTGGGACGTGGGCAGGGGTCTTTGGGAGGAAGACCCCGAGTCTTCCTCACAGTGTACTTTTCACCTTTGGTCAGGAATCTGCTGAATTGGCATGTTTCTTAATTGCGAGAGCTGGTTGTAGACAATTCTTCAGTTTGTTGTATCTTTATAATGAATTCCAATGTCCAGTTTTGAGATTTATAGTCCTTACGTTTGTTTCTCTGTCCGTCTGCCGCTTCCTTATCATGAGTGCCAGTGTCTTGTTTCGAGATATACAGTCCATGTCTGGGGATTGTCCTTGCCTCCCCAATGCCTCCCCAATGCCTCCTTAATCAATACACATGTTAATTCGAAGGAACCTTTTTGCCAGGAAGAAAGCGATTATGCAGGATTATGGATCAGGAGGACTTCATGTCCTTTTCCAGCCTCAATATTTACACTAAAAGCAGATAAGAAATTTGAAGAACAGGAAAAAGAAAAAGATAATAAACGGGAGCCGTTGGATAACCTACCATCTCCATATCCTAACAATCCACCTCCGGTGGCTGTGGTATCTCTAGCAGTACCACCATTGCCCCTGCTTCCACCACCATCAGCACCAGAATGAGACCGACCTCCGGCTGCATGCATGAGAAGTAGGACTGCCATATCTGAGAGAGCTCCTCTATATCCCTTAAGGGAGGTAACTGGTGTATAACTGGGTTGGAGTTTTAACAGGGTTTTAAGGGTTTCAGGGTTATTGTGTTAGGGTTTTAGAGTTTTTTGGGTTGTAGTGTTGATAGGCTTTTTAGTGTTAAGGTCCTAGGGTTTTATTTTTGGTCAGTTATTCAGGGTTTTAAGACTTTTTTTTTTCAGGTTAGGTTCTCCAGGGTTAGGGTTTTGAGTGTCCTAACTTTTTGGGTTAGGGTTTGTTTTGAGCATCCTACTGATTTGGGTTGGCTTTGGGTTTTGAGCGTCTTAATTTTGGGGTTAGCGCTTCAAGCGTTCTAATTTTGTTGTTTAGGGCTTTGAGAATCCTAATGTTTTGGGTTTGGGTTTTGAGCGTCTTAAGTGTTTGGGTTTGGGCTTTTAGGCATAGGACTTCAGGGGTTTAGTGTGGTAAATAGTTTGAGTTATGCCTGTAGGGGTTTCGAGGATTTTTAGTGTTAGGGCTTGTGGCTTTTTTGAAAGGCCGGTAAGTGCTTGGGTTACAGTGAGTGCTGGTAAAAGGTATTTCTCGAACACTCGGCCTGTGATTGGTCAGGCCAGCTGCCTGGGGAATGCTGGTAGGCGTAGTTTTCCGGCACTGGCTATCCGGGAGGCCATGTTTGGTGCCCATAGCATGCCGGGAGATGTAGTTCTAGGAAACTGGGGTTAGGGGTTGGGGTTAGGGTTAGATCCGGGTTAGGGTTGGGGTCAGGGGTGCAGGGCTCTGTGCAGCAGTTATTTTTCATTCTAAATCAGGGGAGTCGGTCAGGATGGCCTCATCCTTCAGCATCCTACTATCAGTTAACCATTTTTCAGCCTTCTGCTGGAGTACTCCCCTAACATTATGTGGAGTATATATCTTCAGAGGTGCCCTACAAGTGACTTTTCTAGCTTCCTCAATCAGTAAGGCAGTAGCCACAATTGCCTGGAAGCACACTGGCCACCCCCTCCTCACAGGGTCTAAGAGTTTGGAACAATATCCCACAGGTTTCTTGATTCCTGCCCATTCTTGACTTAGCTGTAAATTGCAACTAACATATGCAGTTTGGTTAGAAACATTTACAAATAAATAAAAGGGTCTTTGTAAATCTGGGAGGCTCAGCACTGGAGCTTCTATTAACGTTTTCTTGATCAACCTCAACTTTTCCTCATCTTCCTCGTTCCACTTGATTTTTTCTCCAGTCAATTTTTCATACAAAAACTTTGCCTTTTCACTAAACCCTTCAATCCAGGGTCTACAATATCCCAAGAGCCCGAGCAGTTGCCTCACTTCCTTCTTCGTTTTGGGTGATGATAGGGCTAAAATCCCAGATACCCTGTCAGCATCCGATTTTTTTCTTTCCTTGGCTAAGCCCATGTCCTAAGTACCTTACTTCTTTTTCCACGAATTGTAATTTAGATTTTGAGCCCTTCAACCCTTTTTCCCTAAGAAATTAAGTAATTCGATAGTGGTTCTCCGTGTCTCTTTTTCAGTCTCCCCAGCTATTAATAGGTCATCCACATGTTGCAACAATTTCACTTCCCCCTTTACCTCAAAAAGTTGTAATAATTTTTCTAAGGTTTGGCCAAATAAATGTGGGGATTCAGTAAATCCCTGAGGAAGTACAGTCCATCTAAGCTGTTGCCGCCTTCCTGTTTCGGGGTCTTCCCATTCAAAGGCGAAGTAATTCCAAGACCCTTCACTTAATGGGCAGGCCCAGAAAGCATCCTTCAAATCTATTACACTATACCATTTATGCAGAGGTGTTAGGTGGTTTAATAAAGTGTATGGGTTAGCTGCCACTGGAAATTTGGTTATGGTTCGCTGATTCACAGCCCTAAGATCCTGAACCAACCTGTATGATCCATCAGCCTTTTTTACTGGCAAAATGGGGGCATTATGTGGGGACATACATGGTTCCAGCATCCCCTTTTGGAGCAACCTGTCTATAACTGGTGTTATAAATGGCTAAATCCCAAAATAGGATAATAATCAACGTTTACAATTTATTAAAGGAATAGAGGTAAGCAAACAGCAGTGGGTGTGCCGGGAGTCTCCGCTCCACCTAGACGCACACCCGTCACATCAAGATGATGATTTTTTTTTGCTCCTAGACTAATACATATTCATTACTACTTCTAAAAAAAAAAAAAAAAAGCAGGGTTATTATAATTAGTTCCAGAATCTGAACCCCCCTACTGGAGCATGCGTATCAGTCTCTGGTGGTCCTTCTGGGGGTCTCCCATGCTGAAGGCTCATAGTCTTCCTCTCAGGCTTTTTTTCTTGTCCTTCTTCTTTGTACTTCTTGGGTGCATGTCAAAAGCTTGCACAGCGTTCCCTGCAAGCTTTGTCTTGTAGCCGTCCTTCAGCTTTTCCCTTCTCCTTCATCTCCTGGCCAGGTATCAGGGGCTTGCATAGTGTCCCATGCAAAAGTCATAATAGTTAGCAGTTGTTCTGAAACCCCCGGATATCAGAGACTTCAAGGAAAAAACTTACGAATACATTTTCCTTCAAGCTCTCTATTGACAAGAATTGTTAAAACATTCCTCACAATCCCTTATCTTCTTTTTAATATCCTCAATTTGTGTCTCTTTTTCAACCTTTTCCATTAATAACTGGATTTCATCAGTCCGTTCTCGGAGGGTCCAGTTCTTAAGCATCATAACTGACATATCCCCTTCCTTTTTTAATGAAGTCATTACAAACGTACTATTTATTATCCGGTGTATCAATAATGTAAAGCAAGGTATCATACAAGGTATGAATAATAACATCATTACACCACATAAAAATAAAAATAACATCCTTTTAACCCATGGTCCACCAGGCAGCCATGAAAATAAATCCCTATCCATACCCTTCCAAGTTTGTGCTGGGACGTGGGCTCACTTCTAATTTCTTTTGTTATCTGTTTAACCACTTTCCCATTATCGTCAATTTGTAAGCAACAATTAGAATCATTTAGTTTCCCCCACACACCCTCCTCTTCTGCTAGTAAATAGTCTAAAACCATTCTATGTGGAAAGATAGCATTCCTCATCTGGGTGGACTGATCAGCTAAAAGATCGAAAGCCGTCGCTGTTTGATTGGTTATTATTTCGAGGACAGCTTGCAACCTAATTATTCTATTCAAATTATAAATAGGTTCTCGGGCTCCAGATATTATCTCATTTGGGTTCCAGGTAGCTGGTCCATAATACTGTATGATTCTTTCAGGGGGCCATTCATTTTCTCTCCATTGTTGAGCACTACCTCCGGCTAAGGAAGCATCAATAGATCGTTTTTCTCTATTTAGATCATCATATAATTTTATTCCTAAATGATTTCCTTGTATTTGTGACAATAAAAAGAACAAGGGTCTTATGTACCCCACGTAGCATATTCCTGACCAGTCCTTTGGTAGTCTTTTGTAGGCCTGTTTGCCACACACCCAATAATGTCCCTTTAGAGCCCACGTCCCATTTGGAAAAGGACGGTCCCATTCTCTTTTATTCCTTGGGGTGTGAAAATACAAAGGGTTTTCGTTACCAAATGGTCCTGTTACAATGTTTGCCCCATTAGTACTTGTATATATACACCTCCAAGCTCCCGCACTAGATTCCCACTCACAATTACAACTAAGTTCTCCTTCACGACTTGTCATACCACGAGCTGACCAGAAATGGTTAAAGAACACTTGTGTCCCATTCTCATCTTGCCACCTCCAGCAGTAGACTCTTACCACATGCTGCTCCCTAGTGGTGTTATCACGCTGACAACTCGGGATTTGAACGTCAAATTGTCCCTTTGATTGTGCTCTTGCCATGGCTTCACATCCAGGTCCAAAAAATTTCTTATATGAGCATTTCAGCCAAGTCCCATTTTTCAGCTGGACATGTGTAGCGTTCCATTTTCCTTTACTTGATGTACAGTTTATAGGTCCACATTCAGGATCAGTACAATCATATCCGGGAGATAGAGTCCATTTACAAAAGCTTTTTCCCACCTTTACTGTTCCTGTTCTGGTTAAACAGTATATACCCTGCTCTGACAAGTGCAATTGCCATGGGCCTTCTTCCTCTTTCCAGAATTGTGTACCATTATGAACTTCACTCAAATTACTAACCCACCACTTAGGTTCAACCGGGCCAGCTACCCAGGGCCAACTTTCAGTTCCCTGTGGTCCCCCACAAACCCAGCAATTGCTAAGGTTAAAAGCCTTGGCCACTTCTTCCCCCAGAATGAACAAGTTATTCCCGTGGCTTAATTGCCCCTGTAAAAATAGTACCAGGAAGTATAACATCCTTCTGCGTCATCCAGGGGTTATCGTGGGGGTGTGAGAAATGCCTCCAATCAAGGGGTTGGGCCCACTTCCAGGATCTATTTGAGCTTGGGTTACTGTTCAGCCTTTGAGGGTGATCCAGCTCCTGGAAAACTAATTACAATAGGTTAAAAAAATAATAATAATAATCGTATTTATTATATACATATATTTTTGTTTGCTTGTTTGTTTCTTTTTCCTGGGACAACTTGGCTTTAGTGTGGGCGAAGTCCGGTTGAGGCCCTCCCACTCGGCAGTCAATACCCGTAGGGGTTGGCTCCCTTGGTAGACTATACACACCGCAGTGGAGGGTCCTGCCCCGGTCTTGCCTTCTCCCTTTCTTCCCTTCAGGCTTGTCCCCTTCTTCTGGCATTCTTAATTTATGCAGAGCCTTATTGCCAGCACATTAGTTCTTTTTTAGCTTTAATTTCAGTTCCCCAGGAGCAGACTCAACCCTCCAAGTTTGGGTATTTATTGGTCCTTTTACTCTAGATGCATGGGTCCAACCCCTTTCTGCTGTTCTCACAGCTGTTTCAGTGGTAAGTAAAACAAGGTATGGTCCCTTCCACCGGGCGTGTAATGATTCTTCCCTCCAAGTTTTTATTAAGACCTTGTCCCCTGGTTGTATTTGATGAATAGCAAACCCTAAAGGTGGTGTCTGAGCCATTCTTCCAATTTCTCTTAGCTCTTGCAATCTTTTCCCAATAGTAATTGCATATTTCTGGATACTACAATCCTCAACTACATTGTTTCCCAGAGGCATTCTCTGTGAATAAGGCATACCATATAACATTTCATATGGTGATAATCCAGTCTCACTGTGTGGTTTAGTTCTTATGTTTAGAAGTGCCAATGGTAAGCATTTTGTCCAGGGCATTTGTGTCTCAATCATTAATCTAGCCAATTGTTGTTTCATTGTTTGATTCATTCTCTCTACTTTCCCTGAGGTTTGTGGGTGCCATGGAGTATGATATTCCCATGGATTACCTAATGATTGACACAATAATCTTATTATTTTAGAAGTAAAGTGTGTGCCCTGATCAGAATCAATGTACTGGATTATCCCATATCTAGGTATCAGGTGTTCTAATAAATTTTTTGCCACCATTTGTGCCGTAGCTGGTGCTACGGGATAAGCTTCTACCCATTGTATTAAATGATCTACTATTACCAATAAATACGTTATCCTCCCTACCTTGGGCAATTCAGTGAAATCAACTTGTACTTTCTCAAAAGGCCTATAAGCTGTTTTTCTTCCTCCCGCGGCTGCTTGTCAAAACACTTTCTTATTTATCTTCTGACAAGTTAAACAACCTTGTGTGATTTGCTTTGCTATTTCAAAAACCCCTATGCAACCAAATTGTTGAAGTAAGTGATTACTTAATGCTTTTGTACCCCAATGTGTTTGTGTATGCAAACGTTCCAATCTTTGCCTTGCATAAGCTTGTGGTAATATCTCTCGCCCGTCTGGCAATGTCCATTTTCCTTGTTCTAATCTAGCACCTATTTTCTCCAGTTTTGTCTGTTCTTCAGGAGTAAACTTTTTTTCTTCTCCCTCTCGTCTTTCTTCCTCCTGTACTGTATTAATTTTAGCAGCCTGAGTTCTCAAGGCTGCTTCCTGAGCTTCTTTATCTGCTAGATTGTTCCCTCTGGTGTGGTAATCTAATCCTCTTTGGTGTCCTTTTACATGTACCACTGCTATTTCTTTTGGTTCTCTTAATGCCCTTAAATTTTTTATTATTAATTCTTGATGTATAAGATTCCTCCCTTGAGTATTAACGAAACCTCTTTCTTCACAAATTTTTCCGAAGGTATGAACCACCCCATATGCATATTTAGAATCTGTATATATAGTTCCACTTTTCCCCTTTAATAGTTCCACGGCCCTATATAGGACATACAGCTCACGAGCCTGAGCTGACCATGATAGACTCAAGGGTCCTGATTCCACAGGTTCCAGGTGCTTATTAATTATTGCATATCCTGATTTTCTTTTTCCCTCCACTACTCAGGAGGAGCCATCTATGAACAGTGCTTCTCCCTTCTCTAATTCAGTATCTCTTAAATCGGGTCTTCCTTTAGTCTGGGTCTCAATTAACTCTAAACAGTTATGTTGTAATTCCTCTGATGGTTTTCCGAACAAAAATTGTGCTGGACTCTGAGCAGAGCTTACCCTTAGTTCTAAGTCAGGGGAGTCAATTAGTATAGCTTCATACATTAGGATCTGGCTGTCTGTTAACCATTTCTCTGCTTTCTGTTGTAAGACACTTCTGACGTTGTGTGGAGTATACACTTTTAAGGGAGCATTACAAGTGATCTTTCTAACTTCCTCTATTAATAATGCCGTAGCGACCAAAGCTTGGAGACAAGCAGGCCACCCTCTACTTACTGGACCAAGTAACTTAGAACAATACCCCATGGGTTTCTTAATTCCTGCCCAGTCTTGAGTACGAACTCCATATGCCGCCTGGTTTGATGTGTTCACAAAAGGATAAAAAGGTTTTTCCAGATCCAGAAGGCTCAACACAGGTGCTTGTATTAATGCCTCTTTTATTTCTTCAAATTGTTGATTATCTTCTGCAGGCCACTTAAGTTGGTTCTTAATTAATTTCTCATATAAGAATTTAACTTTTTCACTGTAGCTTTCAAGCCATGGTCTACAGTATCCTAATAATCCCAATATTTGCTGGATTTCCTTTTTAGTTTTTGGGGGTCTTAAGGATAGGATCCCAGATACCCTGTCAGGATCTAACTTCTTTTTTCCCTTACTTAACCAATGTCCTAAGTATTTTACTTCCTGTTCCACAAATTGTAATTTTGATCGAGACACCTTGAATCCCTTTTCTCCCAGGAAACTGAACAATTTAATAGGAGCTTCTCGGGTTCCCTCTTCAGTTTCTCCTGCTACTAATAGATCATCCACATACTGCAATAATTTTACCTCCCTGGGTAATGCAAAATCTTGTAAAACTTTTTCTAAAGTTGGTCCAAATAGATTTGGTGACTCTGTAAACCCCTGTGGTAGCACAGTCCACCTTAATTGTTGTTTCCGTCCCGTTTCAGGGTCCTCCCACTCAAAAGCAAAATAATCTCTGGATTTTTCATCCAGAGGGCAGGCCCAAAAGGCATCTTTCAGATCTATTACGCTATACCAAGTATGTTTGGGAGAGATATGACTTAGTAAAGTATAAGGTTTTGCCACCACAAGGAATTTAGTGACTGTTCGCTGATTTACAGCTCTCAGGTCCTGTATGACCCATCCGATTTCTTTACAGGGAGGATGGGTGTATTATGAGGTGACATACACGGTTTTAGAGTTCCTTTTTCCAGAAGTCTATGGGTTTTAATCCTTTTCGACCCTCCATTGGTATAGGGTATTGTTTAATTCTAATTGGACGATGTGGATCCATTATTTGAACATTTATGGGGTCCATTTCTATTTTTCCTATTTCCCCTTCCTTATAGCACACTGAAGGGTTAATGAATTCTTCGTCTTTTTGTGTCAAAGTGTATAATTTAATCTGCAATTTATCCCCTTGGCTTTGAATGCTTAAGTTTAATTTTAAAATCAAATCCCTTCCTAGTAAATAGTACTCCGTTTCAGCGAGCAAAAGTAAATCATTAAGACAGATTTTTTTATCTGTTTCTGTCTCTACATCTTTCAAAACAGGTACCTTAAAGGGCTCTCCTTTTGCCCCTATTACAGACACGCAACTCTTCCCTTCTTCTATTCCTTTTGGAAGTTTTTGAATAGTGGATTTTTCAGCCCCTGTGTCTACTGAAAATAAGACTTCCTCTTTATGGGGACCAATTAATAGTTTTATCAACAGCTCTGTTGATGTTGAAGTCCCCAGAAGATATAGCCCCTGACACCCCTATTCTTCTTTGAATATTTTCTCATCTTGTTCCCGCTAATGATATTTCCTCTGAACGTGTCTCTTCTTGTTGCAATAGTAACAGATGGGAATTGTCGATTTCCCTCGACAAGGCTGACCCCTAGGGTTTTTTTCTATTATTTTTTTTCTCCTCTCCCCGGACAAGGTCTTGTGGAATGAGGTTAAGCCACGAAAGACCGTATGAACTTGGAAGTGATGGGAAAACTTACAGTTTTTAAGAAGAATGTTAGTTGTGATTAAGGCAGTAAATTAGATCATCCTCGTAGGAGCTTTCTAAACAGATCAGAAGAGGGCAAGACTGTACTTAAGGACCGAAAAGGGTGTTGCAGTAGATAGCTGATGAGTTAGATTATGTGATAGAGCTCAGCTGCACACCTGCAAAGGAGCTCAGAGAGACAGTGAGAGGAGGCTGAGCCCCAGAAAATACTTTGCTCCTCCCTTCAGAGGCCCAGAGGAGCAGAGAGATGCACAGTGGCAGGTGGGAACCCGAGGGAAGTTTGTCGTGGTTCCGCTCGAGTGGGCAGCCGAGCTCCACCACAGCTGCTCTCTCACTCCCCCTCCTCAAAGAGGAATGGGGAGAAAATATGTGAAAAGGGCTCAAGGATTGAGATAAGGACGAGAAAATCACGCAATAATTATTGTAACGGGCAAAACAGACTCGGCATAAGGAGATAGTAAGATTTATTGCCTACAACTAACAAGCGAGAGAAGTGAGAAAACAAAGGAAAAAAAAACAAAAGCACCTTCCCCCCCCATCCACCCTTTTCCACCTCCTCCCCCCGAGCGGCGCAGGGGAACGGGGAATGGGGGTTATGGTCAGTCTACAGCACTTCTTCTCTGCCGCTCCTTCTCGGTCACTCTCGTCCCCTGTGCTGTGGGGTCCCACCCACGGGATGCAGTCCTTGATGAACTGATCCGGCGTGGGCTTCCCACAGGCAGCAGCTCTTCCAGAACTGCTCCAGATATGGGTCCGTACCACGGGGTCCATCCCTCAGGAGAAAACTGCTCCAACCTGGCTCCCCTACGGGCAGCAGCTCCTGCCAGATCACCTGCTCCTGCGTGGTCTCCTCTCCACGGGCTACAGGTCCGGCCCGGAATCTGCTCCGGCAGGGGTCTTCCACAGGCGGCAGCCTCCGTCGGTGCAGGGCCACCTGCTCCACCGTGGTCTCCTCCACGGGCTGCAGCGTGGAACCCTGCTCCACCGTGGTACTCCATGGGCTGCAGGGGGACATCCTGCTTCACCATGGTCCTCACCACAGGCCGCAGGGGACTTCTGCTCCGGCGCCTGGAGCACCTCTCCCCCTCCTTCTACACTGACCTTGGTGCAAGGCTGTTCTCCCACTCCCTTGACTCTCCCGGCTGCTGTGGCGCAGCGTTTTTTCCCTGTCTTAAATATGCTCTCACAGAGGCGCAAAACAACATCGCTTATTGGCTCAGATCTGGAAAACAATGGGGCCCTTCCCAAACATGGGGCAGCTTCTAGATCTTTCTCACAGAAACCACCCCTATGGCTCCCTGCTACCAAAACCTTGCCACGTAAACCTACTACAAAGTTCTTCAGAGGAAGAATGGCTGGGCCATGGACTAGTAAGGGAGAAGCAGAGTTGACTCCTTTGGAGGTTTAGTTAGGAAAACATTAGCTCAAAGTCTTAATAAGAGTAGCTTGAATACAAGGCGGGCGCCAGTCTAGAGGGAGAAGCTTGGTTAAAGTGTGTGGGTTTCAGGGAGCTGTGCAGTAGAGACTTGTAGAGAGGAATTTTAAATAGCACGTTGAATGGGAAATGAGCCCGGGGCAATTAATTGATGATCAAAATGCAAACTACAATTTTAAATCAGGAAAGAGCTAGACTATACTTTTATAATGAAAAATACGCCAGAAAAGAGTGAGGAAAGTGTCAGTGTTGTTATAAAGGAAGTTACTGGAACAAAGGAAAGGGTTAGAGGAGCAATAAAGCAGAGAAATTCATGCTTTTGTGATAGAAGTGTTGGAACACCAAGGACTGGAGATGGTAGTGATCACAAACTCATTTCCCGATCGCTCAGTTTTCCGTGTGCTGTCTGTATACCCCATGGCACCTACCTCGCATTCAGAAAGCAATGCAACCTTTGGGGTTAAAAAATAAAAACCAGAGAGGGCAGTGCTTTCCAAGAAAAAAAGATAAGTCCTTGTGGCAAACAGGTAGGTGAACGGAGTATGTACGTTCCTTCCTCGGTGTCCTGCTGTTAACGTGAGAGGATATTCACCAGAATCCAGTAGATGATTGCACTCTGGTTCTTGCGTTTTTTACCATCTTTCATAAAACAACTTCAGGTTACTTGACAGAAGCTAATGGCCTAAGCTTATGTGCATTTGGCATTGTTTTCTCATTGGTGAGCTTCAAGCCTGTGTCTGGCCCATTATTGCTCACAGAATTTGTGGCAGAGCTAGACTTGGACTTAGATTACTATGCTTAGTCTTAGCACTGCAGATTATTAAAACCCTTTCCATTAAATACTTTCTCAAACTAAGAAGTGACTTTCTGAAATAGCTGTTTTCAGAAGATCTGCATCTTAGCTAAGCAATATGACAGAATTTTGCCTGTTGTTAAACACTGAGGCTGACGACAAGTCCATCAGCAGTTTCAGAGAGCACAGAACAATGTCCAGATGCATGCTCATCTGCTAGGATTTGTGATTTCTGAAACGTGACTTGCATAAATTCATCTTAAGGTTTTGCAGGATCCACTGTGTCATTAAAATAATGCTAATACTAAAACTTACAGGCATCTGTGTAATGCATTTTGGATTTCATATAATTTGCAAAAGTACTTAACGATTCGGTGTCATTTTGTGGTACAGTACAAACATCAAGAGGAAGTGAGAACAAAGAAAATGGTGGTGAAGATGTTCCAAGGCGTTACAACCTTCGACAGAGTAAACCTGTTGACCGCTACCAAGCTCCTATGGAAAGTAGGTTGAACGCACAGTTTCTCTTAAAACCTTATTTCTTGCACATAAGTGAGATAGAATTTTTGAATGCAAAGACGTGTTTGCGCACACAGTTCTATTTCAGTTCTGTACCTTCATTCTGCACATGAACTTCCCTGTTTTTATCAGACACGTGTGTCCTGTGCACATTGTATTTCTTTGCTGTTTGGTGTACTTAGTGCTATGTATCCTTGCTATAACAGTAATTAATCACACGTAATGGTCTTGCTCTTGAGATTTTCAGTTCACCTTTAAACAGGGCGTAGTTTTCCACTTGTACCATGCACTGATGAAAAGCAAAAACAGTTAAAAATTCTTCTGGAATTAGGGATGAGTGAAACACGTGGCGTTTTCTTTATCTTTTGATATCCTCCTCTCTTAAATGTATCTGTATCATTATTCTAAATTCTTTTCTTTCAGTAAGACAAAGAGATCGAGAGAGGACTAACTCGGGCCAGCCGCGTTCTGTCAGACAGAAAGAGTCACTTGAAAATGCTGGGTCACAAAAATATAGAAGACGTGCCAGGTTGGTGTATGGCTAGTGATAGCTCTTACTTATCCGTAGAGCTGTCAGTCTCTTTACTGCATAATGCTTCAAAGGGTTTTCAGTTTAGTGGTAATTACAGAGTAAGTTTATGATCGCTACTTTGGTAGTCTGAGGATAGAGAGGAAAGAACTATTTGGAGGGGAGGAGGTGGATACTTTTAAGTTGGTTTCTTTTTTAAATCCAATATTTGTGGGTCGCTGATAAGATGATTATGGAGGTAGTGTCTGAGTTTCTGTAACTGAAATTCTTTGGTTCTGGAACTGAAGCCGGAATCCCCCCTTAAAAATCTTAGTCAGACTATTTAATCTTGAAGGATACAAAGGATTTTCTTAAAACCGAAAATAATTTTATTCGATTTAGAGGGAGAGGCTTTATGGAAGTTTTGTTACATTTAAAAAAAAAAAAAAGTTATCACTCAAATACTGACTCTAGTTTCTGTTTGGAATCAACTAATGTTTCTATATGCAGTTAACCTTAAACAATAAAAGATCTAAATGAAATCATAAATTGCCTTAGTAATGATAAAGGCTTTTTGGATTCTGTAAGCAGTTAGTGCGTAGAGAATGCTGTTGATTGCCAGATATTTTGTTGAGCATTCTTGAAAGCAGACAGTTGTCACGAGGAAAATCATGTCATGGCCTTTGAAATCAGATTCCTAAGGAGTACAGTGGACTGGAAAATAGATCTCAGAAGCAATTTTGAGATAGAATTCCCTTAATTTTTGGTGTTACTTAGTATCTGCTGTATTTTCTTTTTAACTTTCTGGTTTATATGCTTGCTTGCAGACGGAGACGTGCAGATGACATCAGTGATTCTACACCCTCTTGCTCATCTCCCTTGCTTAGCACGTGTGATACGGAGGAGGGTGGTGAGAGCAGTGAGGACGGCGAGAGCACATCTCCAAGAAGGTTGCTGTCGGTAGAGAATAGGGGAGGGATGAATCTCCTTCAAATGAATATTTAGCCATGTTTAAGTTTATCTAAATGTAACTGTGTAAGTTTATGTCAATTAATTAGGTCTTCTAATATATTAATTAATGTCTTCTACATTTGCTTGGCATTATTATGAAAAACAAAAATCTTCGAGCTGCATCTTAAAGAAAAAGAAGCCCTATAACTTCTTAATTCAAATCAGGACTTTTCGAGTGAAACGTCAGAAACGGGACCTAAAGAGAGTTCAGAGGGATCAAAAGAAAGCTGGAGGAAGTCAGGGAGATGCAATGCAAATAGATAGTGCGGTAAGTGGTAAACTAATCATCGTGTCAGCAAGTGTTTCCAGTGATTCTGAAAGATCTCAGTGTGCCATCTACAACTACCTTTGTTGATGGTTTTCTCTAAAGCAACTTCAAAAATTGCCCAGAATGTTTGCGTTGTGCTGAGATAATTTCTGATGAAACCTTGATCTAGGTTGCTGCTTTCTTTAACATACAAACTCTGTGGTGTTGAATTTCTCTTTAGATTGGATTTGAGAACGTGGGTGGTCTTTCGGAACACATCGCAGCTTTGAAAGAGATGGTGATTTTTCCCGTCCTGTATCCAGAAGTTTTTCAGCAGTTCAATATTCAGCCCCCAAGGTAACTCATGACAGTGATAAATCGTAAGTCAGCTGTTTTCAGGAGAAAGTTCAATTAAGGTATCAATATGCTTCCATGCTTCAACATTTTTGGCAGCGGTGAACATTTGTTTTAGTAGTAGCAAAAAGTGGTTTCTTAAAAATGGATAAAATCCAGAATATTTGTAGGTTAAAAATATAAGCAATGTCTGAAAATTGTAAGTTTTACCATCTGGTGTTTTTAAAAAGTTGGGTTAGTTGGGTTGGAGTGGTTTTGTTCTCAGTTTTATGTACAAGTCAGCTTGATTAGTCTGTAAGCAAGAAGGGATTATCTAGTGTGGAAGTCAATTGTAATATGTTGCCTGGAAGCCCAGTTGTTTTTCCTGCCTACTTTTGCTTTCTTTTTTTTTTTTTTTTTCCTCTGAGTGCTAAGGCATCGCTTTTCCTTCCGGCTTTAGGCTTCCTCACTTGCCATCAGCAATAGATGGTCTGAGAGACCAAACCCAGTAACTTAATGCTTTTGAAAGGAGCATTAAATGCTTTACTATCAGATTCTGCATATTGTGAAAGCAAGAATATGCAGTTTATTGCTGCAGAATGAACTGGTGATTCACCATTCAGCCCATTCTCAGATTCTGTGCTGAAGTTTGCCCGTTTGGCTCCGGTTTGCTGTAATCACCCTGTTTGTCAGCAGTTTTGGAAGTGTCCTTCTGGGACAGTATGCTCTCTTTTGAAGTTTTTATACGTTTGAGTTACCTCCTTATTCATTTCTTTGGGTGAAAAAAATGAATTTTCTTGTGAAACGTTGTAAAAACGCGGAACTTCTATCTGTTCTGCCTCTACCCACACTTCAGCTATTACTGCTGTCTTGTACATGACGTGTTTTGGTTAGGAAAGACGAGTTTGTTCTAGAGACGATGGTTGTAGGAGGTACTCATCATGATGTTTTTTTTCCTATCTGGATCTTTTTTATTGCAGAGGTTGTCTATTTTATGGCCCCCCAGGAACAGGGGAAACACTAGTTGCTCGTGCACTTGCCAGTGAATATAGTCGAAGTGACAGGAAAATATCATTTTTTCTGAGAAATGCTTCGGACTGCATGAGAAAATACGTGGGGGAATCAGAACGCCAACTTCGTATGTTATTTGAACAGGTAAGGTTGAAATGCACAGTGTATTCTGTCAGAGTTGAAACCATTATTTTCTGTGGTCAACGTTTTTAAGTAGCACTTGCTCTTTTTTTGTATTTTGTTTTTTTTTTTTTTCTTTTTTCCCCTGAAATGGAAATACCAGTGTTTCTGCTGTGAATGTCAGCTGTAAGAACTACTGGAACAATTTGCTTCCTGTCACCCGGATACAGTGGGTTGACACAGACTGCTGTCTTCTGTTAGTCATGCCAGATACTCCAGTAGCTCTATCAGTAGAGGTCCCAGAGGCTAAAGTGAAAAATCTAGTTTAGATGACATTCCAACCATGATGTTTTTGTGCATTTTTCCTTTAAATAATGCTGTTTTACTCAGTGTTTTCCTGCTAGGCCTGTCAGATGCGACCTTCAATTATTTTCTTTGATGAGATAGATGGTCTCGCTCCTGTGCGCTCCAGTAAACAAGACCACATTCATAGGTATTACAGTTTTGCACCTACATAAAATCTGCTTGATCTTTGGGGAAAAAAAAAAAAAAAAAAAAAGGACGATGACCTGTTTAATTTACTGTGAACATGTTAATTTATCCTGAAAACTTGTAACTCAATGCCAAAACAGGTGATTCTAAACGATAGTAGAAACCAATTTATTAAGCCTGATATCAGCATGTGGTCTGTGTTAACTTACCTATTTTTTATGACTTAAAATGAGTCTTGTCCTTAAAAAGCTTGTCCTTTATGACTACTCACGGAAGAAAGTCATGTGGAATGTAACAAAATTTACTGAACCAGTAAGTAAAACTTATATTTTTCTATTTGTTCCATTGTTTCAACTCTTCTGACCCTTCTGGACGGCGTAGATAACAGAAGGGAGATCGTGGTAATTGGAGCTGCCAACAGACTGGATTCTATAGATCCTGCTTTACGAAGACCAGGACGCTTTGGCAGACACTTCCTCTTCAACTTGCCAGATAAAGAGGTGAGAACTTAAATTCAATGTTAGTGCTACCATGGCAAAGTCCAACTTTATAGGAAAAAAAATTGACAACTTGAACGAAAGAGTGATATGTGGAGACACTGCGTTGTTCCATGGAGGGCAAATCTGGTACTGGATATATATGGTCAGGATGATACCACCAAGTAGTTAGTTCTATAATCAAACCTTTCATTCCCCAAGTTGTACCTGTTTGCTTAATTATTTAGTCCACTTGGGTGTTTTCATCATGAAGTTGTGTTTTTGGTCTCAATCCTTCGCTTATGAATGAATAGGGGACGTGTTTGCATTTGATTGTGCCCCGGATCAGTGGTAGTAGCTTGAGTCATAATTCTTTTCTTCTTTATAGTAATTGTAGCAATTGGAAGCATTGTGCCAGAAGTGCTTTCTGTGAATTTACTGACTGGAAAGCAAATGTGATGAAGTAATGAGACTGTCCCAATGAAAGCTTGCTAAGTTTTAGAGAAGTTTTTTGGACAGCAAAGAAATGTTTCTGGATAAATTTTTCATTACAGTATTTTCCTCTGGGTCCTTAGGTCTCGTAGTTTGGAAACTTGTTATTGAAGCTATAAATGCCTTTTCTTTCACTGTAGGTTCCTAGAAAAAGTTCAGTATAACAAATAAGAAATATTCAATTTCCTGGTTGACAATGCAGAGTGTATATTAAATAACTGTAAAATACTTGAAAGTTGAGCAAGTAAGAAAAGTGTATTAGTAGATGAGGGGTTTTGAGGGAGGACTGTTTTGTTTTTTGTTGTTTGTTTGTTTGCCTTTTGGTTTGTTTGTTTCTTGTTGGTATTTTTAAGGAAAACTTGGGACAAGCTAAAATGCAATGATTTTGCTTCCAGGCTAGAAAAGAAATTGTCAAGATTCATACTCGTGACTGGACCCCTCAGCCACCGGACATGTTGCTTGATGAACTAGCTGAGAAATGCATTGGTAAGACTGAAACAGAAACGGATTCTTGCTTGTGACCAAGTTGTAAAGAACCTAGCTTGTACCAGGCAGTACCCATGCTCTTGTGCCTTGTTGCACAACTAGTCAACGAGGCAGCTGGCACGCCTTCATAGCAATCTGTGTGAGATGCTTTCATCTATTTACTCTTTGTTGTCGTTCCTCTTGTTGTCTGAGAACATTAAATGGTTCTGGGGCATCTTCCTCAAGAGTATAGTTTTTGATGAGGAGTCTGCTTCAGCTGCATAAGTGCAGGATATCAGGCAGTGAGCAACATGAAACATCCTTGCAGAGCGGTAGCACTTTGAATTCCCTGTTATGCTGTTTGGTTTTGTCATTACAAATTCTTTAAATGTTGCATGTTGTAAACCTGGGCCTTGACTGATGTAACGTTTGATTTTTGTTTGTTAGGAGACTGTGGTGCAGATATCAAATCTTTATGTACTGAAGCTGCGCTGTGCTCTCTACGCCGATGCTATCCTCAGATTTATGCAAGTAGGGAGAAGTTGCTACTAGACGTTAATTCTATTAAAATAAAAGCAAAGGACTTTTTCATGGCTATGAAGAAGGTTGTTCCAGCTTCAAACCGGATCAAGGCTTCACCCGTACAAGCACTATCACCCATTTTCAAGCCACTTTTTCAAAGATCAGTAGAGAATATTTTACAAGTTGTGCAGAAGATCTTCCCGCATGCACAGCTTGCACTAAAGGAGGACCGACAGCAAGGTATAACCACAGCATCCACTTCTTTATAATTCTGCTAAAGCAAAAACTTGTGGTTTGTGCAATCAACTTATAGCTTTCAGACATAATGGTGGTAGAATTTTATTATTTGCATGTGCATGTCTTTTTTTTTTTGGGCAAGTCTGGAATACAACACATAGGTTTTATTGTGGATTCGAAACTGAAATGCCAAATGGAAGCTCTGAATGACTCAATACACAGTAAAGGACGATGCGTTCTCTACTGAAGCATCCTGCTTCTGAGGGCAGCTAAGATAATTAGCATTTGTAGAGGTTGACTTGAGGTTTGAAGTACAAGGCACCTATTTTTCTTTAAAAAATCAAAACTCAGATCTTTGGAGGGGAAGCATTTCTAGGTCAGTGTTTCTAATTCCTTTCTGAAGAATGCCAGGACCAGGATACAAGTATACCTGGTCTAAGCTAAATGTTGTTTTAGCTATCGTCATTTTTAACCAGTCTCCTAATTTAAATGTTTGTGGATCGTACTATACACGTGAGATCAATTAGCATTGATACTTACTAGATGAATGGAATTCTGTGGCCATCACATCCTTTATCCCCGTGCTTTCATTGTGGGAACCTCCTCCAGAAAGAAATGGTCTTGTTTGTTTCTTTTTTAGCTATTAAGCAACTGCAGAAAGTGTTTGTAATCTCCTTTATTCTAAGGGGGAGAAAAAAATCACCAAGAGTAGCGTACCTTACACGTACACATCAGTGGGACTTAGTAGAGCTTTGTAGGGCCTTGTGCCATCTCCTTAGATCTGTGGTGGGCTGAACTCTAGGAAATAGCTTTCAGTGTGTGCTCTCAAATGAAGAAAGGGTTTTGGCACTGATTTAGAAGCTGTATTAATGGAAGAGAAAGAGACAAAGGCTATTCAGGAAAGTTAACAAACCTCTTTTGCCTTTCAGAGCATTTCAATCCTATTTTACAAGATGATATGTTTGACAGTGATGACGATGCATGCTTGGTTTCTGGAGATGAATTAAAAGATGGAATGCCTGACGGACCAGAGAAAAAATGCCTCTGTTTCAGCAGGTAAAGAAAGATAGATCCCTGTTATGTTTAAATTCTCAGGTCTGCTGAGTCTTTGTAAACAGTTCCAGCTGTTAAAAGTGCGAGGGGTGGTAGACGAAGGGGCAACATCAAGTTTGTGTGTTGAAGGGGTGCTTGGTATTCACAAGAAGAAAGGGTGGAGGGACTAAAGTTGTAATGAAGTTGCTCTGAATGACCAAATTGAAAAGGCCAGGCTTCTCTTCGTAAGCCAAAGTGATCCGTAGACTACCAGAACACGTTGACTTAATCCATGGCATTCTTTGAAAGACTCAAGACCACATAAATGTGCTGTCTGTCCTTTTAGCTAAAAATACCCCAACTTTGTGGGTTTGTGTTGCCACCTTTTGCCCTTCTGTTTTCCAGGATTGTTAAACCAGTAGTGAATTATGTAGCAGAAAGAAAACAGAGAAAGGGCTTGTTAAAACACCTTGAGAAAAAATGGAATGGTGTCTTTATTTGTTAAGCCACCAAGTTGTGTTAATCTTGTGATATTTTAGTATGGAAGTCATGCAAGCCCACAGTTGGAAAGTTAGATCATGTTGTCACAGCTGGATCAGTTATTTTTCTCAGTTTCTATTGCTGTGCTGTCCAGAAGATTTTCTGTGCTTTAGAGCAAGGCTAAGTCTCTAGCATCTTTGATTTAAGCCAGCAGAGGTACAGCCTGATTGTAGTGGGGAAACAAATGCTCCTCACCAATTTATTTTTAAATAAAAATAAATTTATAATAAAGTAAATAATAAATATATAATAAATAATAAATTTATAATAAAGTAAAGCAAGATTGCAGGGATATTAATTTGCAGTCTTGGTTTAGTAAAGAATAGGAAACACAAGGGAAGAAGATGAAACAATTGGAATGAGTGAATAACTTACCTGGAAATCTTACATGTATTTAATGTAGCGCTGCCATTTGGATTATTTGGGGAGGGAAAAGAAAGTCTATAGGAAAATTACTTGGAACATCTGTGTGTCTATTCAGCACCTCATTTATAAGCTTGTTTTCTTAACTCTTGTTCTAGGAGTGCTTTCTGTGAACCAACATCATGCCAGCCCCGTCTGCTAATAGTAGGAAAAGAAGGGTACGGCCAGGTTTCTTACGTGGCACCCGTGGTGTTGCACGTTTTGGAGAAGTTTCCTGTTCACACCCTGGACCTTTCTGTTCTGCTTACAAACGTTGCATCGCCAGAAGAAATTTGCGGACAGGTACCTTTTTTTCTTTTTCTTCTCATCGGATTCACTGACTGTATGTAAAGGATCAATCGAGTTGCAAATAAGGTGAGCAAAATTAATTGGTAATGGAGGTGGCCTTGTTTTAATGTGCTGGGATGTTTGCTTCTGTCTGAAAATCCCCTTTTCTTTTAGACAGCACCACAAACAATCTGGATGTTGTACATGTCCACATTTTCCATACCCAATTTTACAGTGAGGCTGTTGCTAGCAGCTCAGGAAGCTGGGCGGTGTTGCTAATGAACATCTCTTTGTGGAAAGAAATGCTGCTCATGTCACTGGGATCCAGAAAGTAGTTCTCATTGCCTGCTAGGACTGTGTGCTCCCAGTAGATGGCTCTGTATCAGACTGCATGTCGGCTACTTTTTGTAGCCTTCTTCTAAATTATATTAGTAAGGCAACCAAGGTTTGGGGCTTCTGTTTATTTTGTTTTCACACGGACATACACAACTTGTGCTGTTGCAGTATGTGCACTAAAAGCATTAACATTCAGAAAACACTTCATTTGCAGGGTGATGTGGTTTTAACTAGAAAAACTGAACAGATTTGGTGTTTTTACTTTTAGGCAGGAAATCCATTGTCTTGTTTGGCATCACTACCTTAAAATATTTTTACCTTTAGTGGAAACGTTTGAGAGCCATACAAGTAAGGACAGACATGTTACACGACTGAATACTGATGTGTCCCTTAAGCGGGACATTTCCTTTCTTTGTTATGCGATGATTGTGGCTGTGGCCATATAGCTACGGTGTCTAGCCACTGCCTGAATATATCCTTCCCATCTTCTGACTAGAGTTCTCCGAATACTGATAATCTGAAAGGGTGCACAGAGAAATTCCTTATGTGAAAGGATGCTTGCCACTCTGTTCACGTAGTTTCATTTCACGGGGCAGTCAGATGGCTATGTAGCTATGTATTAAGAGGTTCTTGTACGTGTTTTAGTTTTCTTACGCAAGCTTTCCTTTTCACTAGCTGATCCGAAATGCTCAGAAGACAGCACCAAGCACAATTTATGTCCCAGATATCCATTTATGGTGGGACAACGCTGGACCTGCCTTGAAACTTACTTTTCTAACTCTACTACGTAACATTCCAGCATTTTTGCCAGTTTTGCTGCTTGCTCCGTCTGATGTACGTCACTCAGATCTCCCAGAAGAGGTATTTGTCAATACTTTCCTTACTATTTCTTCAGTGTCTTGTAATTTATGAATGCTTTCAGCATCAAAATGCTGTGCTTTCTTAAATGCATGCTGTTATTACTCAGGCACCCTAACAAATCACTTAAAATTTGCTTAGAGAAAATAATACCGTGAAAGCATCTGCTTAAGGTTTTTTCTGAGTCAAGCAAGTGACTTTCACCCCCTTCTCACACATGCAAATAATAAATTAATACAATAATTCTGGTGGCTACAAAGTGGTTCAGTCAAGAATATGCAGTGCTTGAAATAACAAGAGGATGTTTTTACTGAAGAGATGTCTTCTGACAGTCTGCCATTCCATGCTATGTTGGGTAAACTGCTAATAATGCAATTTAGTAGAGAATTGAAACACTTTGATTAAAAAAAAATAAGTAAATCAGTTTCTTTCTTCACATAGGCCAAAGCTTTCCAAGCTGGAAAGCTGAGTTCCAATTTCTGCTAAAGTAACTTTGGAATCGAATTCTAGTTGTATTCCTAAATAAACTGTAGTAAAAGTAGGTGCAGAACTTCATTGACTTCTGAGAGTTTACATTAAGGGAAGGTGCCCAAAACAGGACCACGCTGTTGTCATTCTGATGATTTGGTCTCAGTCATTGGGGGAAGAGAACGGGTCTTACCTAGACGTGTTTATTATCAACTGCTTTGAAAGTGCTTGAGTTCCCACAGAAGTTTTTGTACAGGCTGTAAATTCCTTCTAAAATAAGTAGTGAAATTCCTCGCCTACCTTTTATTACTAGAACTTGAAAATGGAGGAAGACGTAGAGGTACTAGCTACTTCAGACACCTTTTGGTAGAGAAATAAAAACTCAGCAAAAAGCCCTCACTTGTCTGCTGAAGCCTTTCTCTTCCCTCTATAGCCATAAAGGTTCTAAGTAAAGGCTGCAGCAAGGCAAGTAAATACAAAGGAGGCGCTGTTGGATGTGGTGAAAGCCATTACTTTACCAGTGTAGCGTACAATCCCTTCAGCGAGCTTTAATTCTACAGGTGATTCTTAAAGGTGATATTTGAATTTGCTGTGCCAGCCTGTGAAAATGTAGCGTTTTAAGGCCAGGAAGATAACTTTTTTCAGTTTGTGTTCTTCAGGTTATTCTTAATTTGAAAAGGTACTCGTCTTTTTGGAATAGAAGATGAGTTTTTTGTGGCCTTAAATCTGAAATGTCTTTCCTCCTTCTGCTTTAGATCCAAAAATTATTTAATACGGAATTTGGAGAAGTGTGCAATATTGAGTTGCCTGGTAGGGCAGAGAGAGCAGCCTTTTTTTGAGGACCTAATTCTAAATGAAGTGGCTAAGCCTCCTGTAAAGAAAAGAGGTGAGGAGGATATGAGAAGTACATCTAAAACTTTCCTATCGAAGTTACTAGCTCTTTGGGCTTTGCTTTGGTGGTCATTTTCTGTCAGTAATTTGTCGTATGCTTGTATTTGAGTACTGTAAATTGGCTAATTTTTCCTGATGAATTGAAGTTGATTGGACATTGGAAGTTGTGCCTGTAGCACCACCAGCTGAGCCTCAGAAGCCACAAGAGGAAGAAGTAGGGATGCTGGAGGAGGAAGAGGAGGATACCTTGCGTGACCTTAGAATTTTCTTGAGGGACGTTACTCACAGACTTGCCACTGACAGACGTTTCAGGGAATTTGCAAAGCCCGTTGACCCACAGAAGGTAAAGTAGTGCTGATCTGTGTGTGTCTGTAACTTCTCAGTGTTCGTACTTCTCAGCGTTTTGGGGAAGGTTCAACTTTGTTTTTAGGGCTGCACTGTTAGGATTTTGCAAGAAGCAGAGGCAGTGCTTTTACTTCTGCTGACTCTCAAATGTGTCTTATGGGATTATTCGCTGAAAGCCCTGGTTTCGTTCTAAAAAGCCAGTCCAAATGCCAACACAGTTTGCTTGTGAAAAAGCTTTCACTGTTGTGATTTTCTGAAGCAAAGTGAAATGAATCTCCCACCCTCAGTTTTTCTTCTCTACCATGCACGTGCTTCTGACCTCCTGTAGTGGGTTTACGTGGCAAGGTTTTGGTAGCAGGGAGCCATAGGGGTGGTTTCTGTGAGAAAGATCTAGAAGCTGCCCCATGTTTGGGAAGGGCCCCATTGTTTTCCAGATCCGAGCCAATAAGCGATGTTGTTTTGCGCCTCTGTGAGAGCATATTTAAGACAGGGAAAAAACGCTGCGCCACACAGCAGCCGGGAGAGTCAAGGGAGTGGGAGAACAGCCTTGCACCAAGGTCAGTGTAGAAGGAGGGGGAGAGGTGCTCCAGGCGCCGGAGCAGAAGTCCCCTGCGGCCTGTGGTGAGGACCATGGTGAAGCAGGATGTCCCCCTGCAGCCCATGGAGTACCACGGTGG